>NC_073307.1:146453792-146491292 GCF_027595985.1 Sorex araneus | reverse complement strand
CTCTCCGGGGATGAAGGGCGCGGTGTCCGCCATATTAAGACGACCACAGATTGGGTTTTCAAGCCTGCAATGATCAAATATCTGGAAGAAATCTCCCTGCACTTCTTGTTAAAGTACAGAAATTCAAAACCGCGTGGCCGCTACTGCAGCCGCGCGACCTTATTTGTCTTCACAGTAGGTCTGAATCTAGTGGGGTACTCCTAACAACAATACTGAGGTTTGTGTTGAAATATTGAATGTAACCAAAGTAAACAGAATGTAAAATGAAACTTATCAGTTACAAGGTAGGGGGTTGGGGGGCGGGATGGGAGGTGTACTGTGTGGGTTTTTTTTTTTTTTTTGGTGGTGGTATATGGGCACTGGTGAAGGGATGGTTGTTTCAGCATTGTATAACTGAGACCTAAGCCTGAAAGCATTGTAATCTTCCACATGGTGATTTAATAAAATTAAAAAAAAAAAGAAAGCTAGGTTAACTTATGGTGTTCTCCTTGGAGGTCTATTTCCACCTACATTTAAAGAAAATTTTATTTAAACATTGTGATTTATAAAGCTGTTCATAATACAGTTGTTCTGGGCATTCAATGTTCCAATACAGTCCCAACACCTGTGTTTCTTTCCCTCTACCATTGTCCCGTTTCCCATTCACCCCCCTTGGCAGGCCCCAAATGATTTATTTCATATTGCCTGTTACAACAAAATGGTAAGTGAAATTATCAAGAAATAGTTCAGTAAAAGAAAATTTGTGAAAATTGCTATGTCTCACCATGGTTATTAAAGTCATTGCCTGAGGTACTTGCTGAGCTGTTTGTTGTCAGTCAATTGTCTACAAATTTTCATAGAAAAAATATTCTGCAACCTCCTTCTCCTGGAGTGATGTCCCTTGGGTGAGTTACCCTGCCCCAATCAAGCTCACATGTACTCAGTGAGGGACTGTCCCTGTAGTACAACTGTCCAGGTGGCCCTCTAACACTCTGTCCAGGCCCTTCTGTCCTGCCTTGGGCAGTGGCCACGAACAGCACCCAGTGCTCCGAGCCCCTCCTGAAGTGCTCGATGGAAGAGCACGGCATGGTGAGCAGCATGAGGGAACTTGAACCCATTCAATTCGAGGTTGCAGCAGGACCCCACAGAGCAAAATTTAGGACAGGTAAGTTAACAATTCAGGGCAGAGAGAGGAACGTTTTGCTAAGACACAGACAGCCGCTGTGCGTCTACTTCCTGCTCTGTCTCTGGTCATCAATCCCCGTCCTGATTCTGGCTTGCCAGATTGTCTTGGCTTGAAAATAAATAGCAGACAGCATGGGAACCAACAGCTTCCGTTCAGGAGCTGGACAGACCGGGGTCCAGCTCTGCCATCTACAAACTTCTCTCTCTGTCTCTCTCTAACATACACACACACAGACACAGAGACACACAGAAACACAGACATACACACACACACACACACACACGCACATACACACCACCACCACCACCACCACCACCACCATCACCATCACCACCACCACCACCACACCATCACCAGATCACACAGTTTCTGGCTAAAACAGAATTAACCATGTAATCTGGTCGTAAGGGTTTGAGGTCACAAATGGACACATTGAGAGTGTACAGTAGCGACCCATAAATAGTGATAACCACACCATCATAGTGAGTTCCCAAAGTGCCCGGTGTCTTTGAGATAATCTCCACCTCCCCCAGGGGAAGGTGCTACACGAATAAAGAGAAGAGTGTGTTGCACAGAGAGAAGCCCACAGCCCGGCCAAGGCATCCAGGCAGTTGGCGTTTTCTGGCTGCGAGGCGTGCCCTAGTTTATTTTGGCAACTTCCTGTTCCATCCGAGATGGAAGGAGAGAGGAGCGAGGAACGGCGGGCAAACAGACGCCTCAGCCGAGGTGGGAAGGCTGTTTGTTTCCAGCTTCCAAAGGAGAGCCCAGCTGTCCTGATGATGGAGAGGCGAGGGGGTCCCTGGATTCTGCCGTGGCCCCCGGCGAGCTTTGCCTTCCACATGGAGGGAAGGTTCCAGAAAAACTGGGTCGCCAGGCGTTCAGGTCGTTGCACTGAATTTAACCGTAGATCCGCTCCAAATGGCAACTGTCTCAGGAACCATCGCCGTGTGATGAGCCCCATTAAAACTTAGCGACTGAAAATAGTGATGGTTGTTATGGGCTGCAGCCTGCACTGGGTGCCCCTGATTGGCGAGGGGTGCTCTGGGGTCCCTCTTGGGCAACTGGGGTAATTCTCGTACCACTAGCCAACCGCAGTTTGGAGCCAAGATCCCAGGTGAGACCCTACAGGTGTCTTCAGGGTGCTTCGGTTGAGAGGGGTGAGAGTTGGCGGCTCCCCCTCCCCGAAGGGCCGCCTTCCCCAGAGTCTCGGGGAGCAAGAGAGGAGATGGAAGCCGATTCCGACACAGTCACTCCCCACTGAACATCTGGGGCAAAGCAAACCGAGGTCACCCCAAGTCCAGAGAAAGGGACACAGGTCTAAATTAGTGTTAGAGTAGATGAACTATTACAAATGAAAAATACAGCAACCGTTCTAAAACTATACGCTATCAACTTAATTGTTATCTCTCCCCTTCCCTTCCTTGTGGCTGTGTTTCTGTGGGCCCAGAAATCACTCACATAAACACGCACACACACACAATTGTGGTGTTCCCCAGAGATCACTCACTTTGTGTGGCACCAGAGAACCAAACAAGCAGAGTTCTGGGATCAATCAAACTCGGCTTGCAGAAGCAGGGGTCAAACTCAGACCTTCCGGGCCCCTACTGCAGAGGCATTATTGCTGGGTGATCTCAGGGCTCCTATTGGGTGACCCCAGGGCCTCTCACAGCCAAGGAGGGTACTCGGCCACTTGAGCCACAACCCAGATCCTGTTGAGATTTTTGCTTTCCTGAGGCCTGGAGAGATGGAATCAATGGTCCCCATGCAGCTGGTCAGTAGCTGAGCTGGGATGTAGAGTCCAGTGCGTCCTTTCTTGACTGGGCTCTGACCACGAGACCACCAGCCTACAAGTGGCTCATTGCAGCCTGATGGCATTCGTACCACTAATTCTGCCCCGGGAACAAGAGGGCCAGAAGAGCTGGCACTGGCCGACTGCTCGCCCTGTGAGATCACCCTACTAAGGGCTGTCTTTGAGTTGTTCTTTTAAATTTGTGGGGCGGGAAGAACATCCAGCTGCAGTCAAGGCTTACTCCTCACTCTGTGCCCAGGGATCACTCCTGGCAGGGCTCAGGGCACTTGGAGGGGGCACTGGGGATGGAGCTCGGGTTAGCTGAGCACCACGCAAGAGCTCTACCCGCTGTGCTCTCGCTCTGCCCTGAGGACTGTCCCTGAATTGATGCAGTGATGAGAGACAGAGGGCAGGACTATCATCTCCAGCTGGTGGATGAGGAAGCCAATAGACAGCCAAGACACGGAATCTCTTCCCAGGGGCATAAAGATGGGGTGTAGGGAGACCCAATCCTCTGTCAGCCCACCCTTTAGCATCATCCAGGTCCTGACAAGTGGAGAGTGTCTGAAACCCCCAAAAACTTCCTCCCCCTGGGTGTCAGTTCACCTTCACCAGGCAGAATTCTGTTCCAGGCCAGAGCAATCTAGCTGCTGGGTCCCCTTTTCACTAACTATTCTTGGCATTCCGTCCCCTTAAATCTGCAGCTCCTCCTGGGGACCCCCTCAGCATCGCAGCCAACCTCCCTTCCCCAGAGACATCTCCCACCTCCACCTGGGGCAGGTTCAGGCAGGAGGCCACATACGCCTCCGGGGGACCCTCCAGCTAGAAAGCAGAGGAAGGGAGAACTTGGAAGGGAACAGTGAGTGACATCTCTGTGTCCGGGTCCCAGCCCGGAGCGAGCGCTTTCTTTAGTGGCGCATCCCCGATGGCAGCAACAGATAAATTCCCATCGCGTTAAGGAGCAGGAGACACCTCCTTAGGCGCCCAACTGCCGCCGCGTGGAAATGAGGGCGCTCTCCAGATCTGCCGCGGGAGCTTATTATTTAATGCTTTAATAACGCAGCGTGTCAACGGCTCAGTGATAAACCTGGGCTTTTTCATCTTTGGATACTATTTTTAATATAATTAGTGCACTTTGTAATCCTATGCATTTTTATTGTACGCATTGAGAAGCGATAGCCCCCCAGAGGACCCTGTAATCTGCATCAGCCGTCACAAGTGGCCCTGGCTCGCGCACTGTTTATGACAGTATTTAGCAATCTTGTTGAAAAGTCTCTTAAAATTCATGTTTTATAGAAGAGAACCATTCGGGCCAGGGAAGGTCACAAAACTGCCTGAGCACATATAGCAAATGAAGAGTGAGAATATGAATCCCAGGCAATCACTCAGAGGGGTCCCGGGCATTCATAGGGGCCTATCCTTGAGCTGGTGCATTGGGTCAGACCCCCCCCCACACACACACACCCATTACCCCACCCTCAGCCTTCTCCGAGTCATTCCTCCTCCCCCTGGCACTTTCCTCTGTCACTCAGCACTCAGCAAACCAACCACCAGCACCCCCGTGACCCCCATCACCTTCAGAATTGCGACTTATTTTATTTCTCTCTCTAAATCCCTAGTCCCAATCCAGTATGGACTTGAGGAAAGCTTTGTGACAAACATCTTTGAATAATTGACTCGAGTCCCAAGTGCTTCTTAGGAGGTTGGTGCAAAGACCTTTGTGTTTGGATCCAAGGTCAGACCTGCACTGGGTCCGGCCGGAACGTCCTCCACTTTGGCATCAGTGCTGGGTCAGACCCTGTTCCTGCTCTCTGACTATTTTTTTTCTTTTTGGGTCACACCCGGCGATGCTCAGGGTTTACTCCTGGCTCTGCACTCAGGAATCATTCCTGGCGGTGCTCAGGGGACCATATGGGATGTTGGGAATTGAACCCAGGTCAGCCGTGTGCAAGGCAAACGCCCTACCTGCTGTGCTATCGCTCCAGCCCCTGCTCTCTGACTTTTTAATCTCTGGGGGGCTTCAGGGTCCCATGTATGTGGAGCCTGGGATTGAACCCAGGACCTCCCGCATGCACACAAGGCCTGTGTACTATCACGTCTCTGCCTCTGTTTCTTCAGGTTTTTAATTTTTTTTTTAATTTTCTGGTTTGGAGGCCACACCCAGTCTGTGCTGAGAACTTGCTTCTGGCTCAACTGTCAGGGATTTCTCCTGATGGGGCTTGGAAGATTTCACATGGTGCCCGGGATGGGGCCTGGGTCAGCTGCCTGCAAGGCAGATTCTTACCAGCGGTACTATCCCTCCAAACCCTGTTTGTGTGTGATTTTGCCTCTTGGGTAGCATTCCTGGCACCATTTCCAGGAATTTTTAGATCCCCTTGACTTGAGCCTTGAGAATAGGTTTATCTGCAGGAATGAGTCGCTTCATTTAGCCAAGGGGTGAACCCTTGCTTCAAACAATAGGAGACAGACTCTATGGTGCCTTCCCCCCCACCCCCCCACCACCATTCCCTACCATGTCCCGTTCCCACCCAGCCCTGTTGCTTCCTAGCTAAGGGTGAGAAAGAACCGTAGGACCTGGTTCTCAGGGTGGGGGGTGGCGAGGGTGGGGACCAGACTGACTGAGGCGGGGGCAGGCTTGAAGGAGCCGAGTCCTGCTCTTTAGAACATGCTTCGGGTCAAAGGTGAGGGCAGTGCCCACCTCAGGAAGGATGTGGGCATGGGTGCTGTGTGGATCTCGGATGCTCACTAGACAAGGGCAGGGGGAATGAGGGCCTAATTCTAGACCCAGCTCCACCACATGCCTGCAACGAGGCCTTGTCCTCCAGTCCGTGGCACCCTGACCTGCAAAATGGGGGTCCAAGACCTCCAAACCCTTCTTGGCATGAAAATATGGTGGCATCGATTTGAAAAACCAAAGTGGGACTGGCCCAGGTGCCAGGCAGCTGCTCTAGGGACACTGCAAGAAGATAGTCGGGGCCACCCCAGAAAATGAGGACCGAGGCCAGGGTGCCCCTGGAGATCCTTCTCCTGGATCTGTGGTGGGAAGGGTTCAGGAGGAAGCTGTGTGTGTGGTGGGCACTGCTTACTGCTTGGAGTGGGTGGGGGGCTGCCACTGACTTTTGATGGGGTCCTGGAGGTAGCTGAGGGTGCTCCTGTTTGGGCTTCTCCAGGTCCTCTCCCGGAGTGGGGATTTCTTTAAGGATAGGAGGGCTGCATCTTCCCTCCCTCCCCTGGTCCCGATCCAGTCCCTTCTTTCCTCCAAGGGCTGAATCTCAGCTGATAATGAGCCTCAATAATCCCTAGTAAAATAACAGCGGGTGAAAGCTGGTCTCCCCTGGCGGAGCTTGTGTGGGCTCAGGGTGAAGATTCCGACCCATCTTTTAGTGGGGGACCCTCAGAGGAATCCTCTGCTGAGGGGGGATCCACCAACACCCCCGTTACGGGGCCCTCTCATGCTTCCTATTGTTCAACGACAGTGGGGGAGACGGGCATGGTCGTGGTGGGGAGAGGTGGGGGTCAGCCCGGGCCAGAATGACACTTGGGAGAACTTACGGAGCCGTTCTCCCCACAAATGACTTTCCTCCTATAAAATTGCCTTCTATTATTGCCGGAAAAAGGGTTTGTAAGAGAGGTTAAGATGCGATTTAATGACTATGGAGTAATAATGTTTCTTGTATCAAATTAAAATTCTAAGAGTGCCACATGGAACAAGCGTATTATGAGTATCCAACATTATGTATTATTATTATTGGACGGCTTGATTGCCCTACATACTTGGGAATAAAAGAAACAGCTCTGAGCCCTGCGTTTGAATTGGCAAGCAGCCCCCCTCAGAGTAAGAATCTGGGCAGACCAGGAACACGCCCACCCAGCTGAGGAAGGGTTCGGGGATGTTAGGGCTCAGAGATAATACAGTGGTGTCGTGGGAAGGTGCTTGCCTTGCACGCGGCTGACCCCAGTTCAATTCCCGGCACCACTGATGGTCCTTTAGCACTGCCAGGAGTGACCCCGGAGTACTGAGCCAGGAGTAAGCCCAGAGCACAGCCGTATATTAGACACACACATCCCCGCCAAAAAACTAAACTAAAATAGACATATCCTTGTGATTGGATGGAAGAAAATGAAATAGTCTAGATGTTCAGGCTTTGTGAAAACAGCCATAAGAAAAAGAGGGGTACATGTGGATTCTATTGGCTCTGCATCTCTGCTGTGTACTTGAGGTGAGTTGTTTTATCTCTCTGAGCCTCCAGTCCTTCCACACCAATGGTTAATCTAGAGAAGGACCAGCTTCAGGAAGCTGGATAGAGTCCAGGGGTAAGGCAGCACCTTGCAAACGCTAAGGCACTATGGAGTTCTATGGTTGGTCACCAAAGGCCCTTCCTGCTGATTTCCTCCTACCTCCCCTTCTGAAGCCCACCTGCCTTCTAGAACAGCGTGAACTCTCTAAGCACAGACGCACATTCACAAGGCCCCGACGAAGCACCCAGTATTTGTTTTTCCACTTCGTTCTCTTGTGACAGTATGTGGTCCTCATTATGATTGAATCCATTTCCTAGACTCAGAACAGGAAGCTTCAAAGGGTCCCCATGTAACAGCTGGAGCAATAACTCAGCGGGGAGGGCGCTTGCCTTGCACGCCGCTGACCTGGGTTCAATACCCGTCATCCCATACGGTCTCACAAGCTTGCCAGGAGTGATCCCTAAACTCAGAGCCAGGAGTAAGGCCTGAGCAGTGCTGGGCGGGGGTGTGCCCCCAAAACCTGAAAAAGTAAATAAATTTCCCTTGGGCACAAGAGCAGTAAGTGGTAGGGAATATAATATCTATATCTCTATATCTATACAGATATAGATGCCTCCCCCGGCCCCCCTGTGCCAGGGACTGAACCCAGATCTCAAGCCTGCCTGGCAAATGCTCTACTGCTGAACCATGTCCCAGGCAATGACAGAGATTTAAACCCACATCTTTCTCACTTGAAGCCCTTCTTAGTACTTAAGCTATATTTGCCTCTAAAATATACCTGACAAGCTGCGGCTAAATTGTACTTGGACTCCCCAGGGGGCTGAGGGTCAAGGCTACTCCCCTGTCCAGCCCCCAAGAAATGTGCCCCCTGACACCCCCAAGCCTCCTTCAGGGGTGTCATTATCTGTAACATGGAGTAATAAGAGAAGAAGAGGCTCTCTCTCGGGGTCCATTCCAGAAATATCCCTTTAGGGGCACAAGTCTCTCTGTAGACCCATCAAACCTGGCCGCTGAAGGAAGGATTAAAAACTCCTTTGGAAAATAGATTCTAGCCAAGGAAAGGTAAGTGTGAATGCAGGCAATTAATCCTCTTTTGCCAATGGCTGTACACACACACACACACACACACATTTGCTGGGGAGAAGTCATTTCTCCCTGCAGACATGCGGGGCGATTTTGAAATATGTTCACAGAAGGAAAGATGAGTGAGAACGTACAAATCTATTAAATCTGCAGGGCGAAAGCAAAGGGGCCTCTTGCGAAAGCCTCTCTAAAAACCCTATCAAAGGCTGCTGAGGTCGCCGGGGGTTGCCGGAACAGTCCCAATTAGAGCTAAATGGGTAACGGGCTTAAATCTCAAAATTGAAGACGAAGAGCAGCAATTAACCTGTCTCCTAACGGAAAACACAGCCCATAATGCTCGGTGTAATTTAATCTTTCAAAATGATGACCACAAGCATCCAAGGCTCCTGTTCAACAATATAAAACAGACAATAAACGTCTCGGCGTGGGCTTTGGAAATCATGGGTGAGCCGGCTTCGGGACAAAGCCGGCCCCGGGGACAAGCCAGCAAGGCCGACCGCGGTGACACAGTATAGAGGGGGTTTGGCCGGGAACCCATCTGCAAGCCACAGGCCCCTTTTTCAAAGAGCCTTTGGCAGAGGCTCTGAAAAGATGGATTAATGTGATGTGAGGGGAAATGAGCTCCCAGCTGTGCTTGGAGGGTCGCAGGCACGTTCACTGGATTCCTTTAAAGTGGAGCTTCTCCACGGGGGAGTCATGCGAACGCGCCCTCCCCCCTCCTCTGCAGTCACAGGCCCACAACTGTACTTGGGGTGGGTGTTGGGACACACCCGGAGGTGCTCAGGGCTACTCCCACTTTGGGGTTTGTTCCCAACTAGGCTCAGGGACATCGCAGTGCTCGAGACCAAACCCAGGCCTCTGACTGTAGGGCTGGCAGGAACCTGGCGTCTGTGCTGGCCTGTGTAGTGCTCTGAGCAGACGTGACAGACCTAACAGCCCAGGGACTTCCCCTGGTGACCCTCCCTCCCTCCCTCTCTCCCTCCCACCTTTCCTCCTCACTCCCTCTCTCCCTCCCTCCCTCCCTCTCTTCTGTTATTTCCTTCCTTCCTTCTCCTTCTTTCCTTCCTTCCTTTCTTGTCTCTCCTTCCTTCCTCCCTCTCTCCCACCCTCCCTCTCTGTTATTTCCTTCCTTCCTTCTTTACTTCCTTCCTTCTCTTTCTTTCCTTCCTTCCTTTCTTGTCTCTCCTTCCTTCCTCCCTCCCTCCCTTCTTCCTTCCCTCCCTCCCTCACTTCCTTCCTTCCTTCTTCCTTCCTTCCTTCCTTCCTTCCTTCTTCCTTCCTTCCTTCCTTCCATCCTTCCTTCCTGCCTGACTTCCTTTCCTTCCTTCCTTCCTTCCTTCCTTCCTTCCTTCCTTCCTTCCTTCCTTCCTTCCTTCCTTCTTTCCTTCCTTCTGTCCTTCCTTCCTTCCTCTCTCCCTCCCTCCCTCCCTCCCTCCCTCCCTTCCTTCCTTCCTTCCTTCCTTCCTTCCTTCCTTCCTTCCTTCCTTCCTTCCTTCCTTCCTTCTTTCCTTCCTTCCTTCCTCCCCAGCCAAGAGTGGGGAATTGCAATTCTAAAAGACCGTAGGCCCTACAAGGAAGAGAAAGTGGATACTTGGAACCCTGGATTATACAATAATCAGCAGAATGGGACCTGCCAGGCTGATAGGGAACTGGTGAGAAATGGGGGTCCATGGGAGATTACCCCCTGGCAATTACCCACCAGCCCAGGAAACTGAGGCAAGCAGCCAGATAAAATTATCTCCTGGGGCAGTCACAGTCCTGTTGTCCTGGGGCTTCGGGAACTCTCAGGGAGGAGAGTGGGAAGGGGGTACCGGGAGACGAATCCACCCGCACCCAGCTTCGACTTCTCCTTCTCCCGTGGCCTGGAGCGATTGCAAGCCCCGAGCGCGTCCTTGAAGGGCTGTCTAGAAAGCAAGAAGCGTGGAGGGCAGGAGAGGGGATATTCACACTTGGGCTCACTTCTGCGCCTGCTGCACAGCCAAGATATTTGTTCCCTTCACATATCAATTGGGCTTCCACATGAGATTTCATTCGAAGAGAGGGATAAACAGCTTAGAAATAATTGGAAACCAGAGCACCAAAGCAAGTCAGGTCCGCCTGGAGCTGGATTGGCCTGTGATGGGTGATCTTCTGTGTGGGTGGAACAGGGGGAATACACGCCCCAGGGAGGGAGAGAGGACCACCCTCCCCCTTCTCCCCTCCTTCACCAGCGGACAACACCTCTTGGTTGACTTTGCTCTTCTGATCTTTAGCTATTCCGCTGGAGAAGAGTAGGGTAGGGGGGAACGGCGCTTGTCTCACATGAAGCCCACCTGGGTTCAAGCCCCAGCCCTGCATATGGTCCCCGAGCCCCGCCGGAGTGATGCCTGAGCATAGCTGGGTGTGGCCCCCAGGCAAAACCCAAACCAAAAAATCATTAATTTAATAAAAAAGCAAGGGGTAGAGGTCAAGATTTAATTCAGCATGAAGTATACATGCGAGGCCCTGTGTTTGATCTCCAGAACCACACATACACACACATATACACACAGACATGCACACACACATACACATGCATGCACACACATATATGCACACATGCACACACATCCAAGCAAACACATTTAGCCCAAACTCTCCCCCCCCCCGGCAAATAAAAAAATATAAAAACAGTAAGGCAGCAGCTTCCTCCAGTGGCTGGCATGTACACGGAGTGGCATGTAGCCTGCAGGTACGTGGACAGCTGCTGCCCCCCGATTCTTTGCTGTTCCACCTGCTCAGGGTCCGAGCAGCCTGCCCCGGAGCTGATGCTTCCGGGTCCCAAGCTTCAGGGCCAGGGAGATCCCTGCAGGCTGTCCGTTAGGCCAACAGCAGCCCCTCCCCACGTGGCAACCCTCCCCCCATGCCACCCCCTCCCACCCACACACACACCGTTTTTTGGCTGAAAGGAAATAGTCCTGTCTTCCCGGTTCTTCTCTTTGGTCCTATCAAAACAAACTTTGCTTGCACGCAACGATCCACTGAAAATAGAGGAAAAAGCTATCACGGGCTTTTTCTGTTTTTAGGCTTAAGGGATTAAAGTGCCGTTTTTCTACTCATGTAGATTATACATCTGAAATTCATGTACCTGGAGGGACGTCTCTAAAAATGCATTGAAATCTAGAGACCAAAAAAAAAAAAAGGCCAAGGCCAATTGAATGGGATCCAGCGCCCCCCACCACACACACACCATACACACCACTCTGAGGACAGGAAGCACCCTTGCAGTGTACGAGGAGGGTGCTGGGGGCTGGACGCTCCCATGTGGCACCTCCTTCTAGCATTGTGGGGGCCCGAGGCCAGCCGAGCCCTGTTGTAGCTCCATTTGACAGATGAGGAGGCAGAGGCTGGACACACCAGACAGTAAGCGGCAGAGCTGAGCCATGAGCTCTGTGTCTACATCCTACGTTGTTGTGTTTTTTTTTTACAGGGATCTCCCTGCAACAACAAACACAGGATCAGTGTTTGGCCAATGGCTGGGGGGGTGGGTGGAGGCAGCAGTGCAGGGCACTGAACTCGGGGCCTTATGCATGCCAGCCCTGCTCTCCACCTCTTTGCACTGTCTCCCCAGGCCCCCAACCTTGGCTCTTGGCTGAGGTCTCTTGCCCATGCTCCTGTGTCTGGAGTGGGTGAGCATGTGCCCATCCTGCCGTTGCCCCCACATCCAAAGAAGTGACTCCTGCCTCAGTTTCCCTACACCATACATTCCCAGCGGGGTCAGTATTGTTCCTCAAGCAGGCAAATGGCTCCAAGTGGTGGAGCATGGGCAAGGGCCAGAGTTTGGTCCCCAGACATATGTCCCCAACCTAGGTGCCTGGGTGTAGCCCAGGTGGCCTTCAAGATGGCCATATGAGCACTGACCCATCCTCCCAGCAGGCCATATAGCACTGGGGTGGCACCTCTTGCTTTTTCTGTCCAAAGCACATCCCACATCCATAGAGAGATACAGAACATATCCGGGTCTCTCAGGGGAAATGTTCCTGGAACACAGGAGGGACTCGGGAAAAGGTCATCCCCTCCTTCACTGCCCACACAAACAGCACTTGAATTTGTCCCATTGGGAGCCTTCGGGGATCCTACTCGGTCTAAGTCCCTGGAAGCCCCACCTGAACGTGGAGGCTGCCCCCATCGGGGACCCAATCCACACGCTGCAATATCCCTGTTTTTTCTGTGGAGACCCCACAGTGGCGTGCGGGGACTTGTTAGAGGTTAAGCCAGTGCCCACTTAGCTCAGCTCAAACGCACCTCAAACACTTCAAGTCGTTGTTGTCAATTCTCCCAACACAGGGGAAAAGGTAATTGTCAATTAATGAGCCCATCAACTGAGGCGGGAGGAAAATCAATAACACGGGCCAATACAGAGCATTCTCGTGCCAGCCTGGACCCAGGGCGCGGGAGGCTTTCAAATAGGTACACGGAGTAATTGGCTTCTCCCTCCTGACCCGTCCCGCCGACTCTCCGGCTCGCCAATTAACATGTACCGTTGACAGGCACACAATTATTTGGGTTCACTGTGCCCCAGCCAGTGTTTGTTCAATCAGAACTTGCAAATATGTGGGAAGTGCACAGAATCGCAAATGCAGGACCACGGTGAGGAAAGCCAAACAGCATGTGGGTCTTAAAGGAGCCCGGGCTTGGGCTGGCTCTCCCCATCGAGCTGCCTTGAGACCCTGCAGCCCTGGTCTGAGCAGCTCTTGAGACCTGTCCCCCCCCTCCCCGCTGGTGCACTCAGAGGACACTGCCCTGGCTTGGTCAGTTCAGGCCCCTTCAGAGAGAAGGGGACCGTTCTCCTTCCCATCACTTCAGGGGTGGGAAATCGCTGGCCCTCTGCTCAGGAGGTGCCTTTCGTCCTGGACCATCATCTCTCGGCTCCTCCACCTGGGCCACCCTGAGCCTTTCTGCTTCTCCCCAGGCTCGGTTAAGGATCTTTCCCCATCCACCCATAGAGCATCTTGAGATCACTTCTTCCTTCTCACTCATTCCAATGGGTACCTCACCAGTTTCTCTCCCCCAAAGTTGGAGAGCCCTTTGACATCAGACATGCAGTAGGATTCATCTCCAAACATCAGCATTAGCTTAGAAGGTGCCTATGAAGTGGCCTCGGGAGGGTGGGTAGCTCAGAAGGCGTGGGGAGTGTGTGGGGGAATGAATCGGGGAGCAGGGGAAACCAGTAGAAAAAAAGGGTAGGTGTCTGGAAATGAAGGCGGGAGAGAGGGTAGAGGGAGAGGCCGGGGACCCCTAGGGGTTAGTGGATGGACTGGGTGGTAAGTAGAGGACGGATGGTCTGGAAAGACTGAGTGGTGAGTGGACGGTGCTTGGGGACCTATCTGAAAGACCATTTAGTACAGTGGTTAGGGGCACAGTCTTTGCAGCCAGAAGCCTTGGGTTGTGGCCCTTTGCTCTGGGACTTCTGGACTGCCTGACCACAAGCGAATGAATCCTTCTCTCTGGACCTCAGTCTTCCTATCTGCAAAGCCAATATTGGGACAAAGCTTCTGAAGCTTCCGGTGAGGACAGAATCGGATGCACAGAACACTTAAAATAGGGCGACAGCAAAGAGACACTCACCATGGGCCACTCGAACCCATGAATCCACAGAGAAGGAAACCAGTGCCCAGAAGGAGGGGGACTGTGTTGGTGGCCCGGTGGGTGGGTCAGTGCTGGATGGATGATGCCATGGGAGCATACAGAGAGGGCAAGGCTAAGGCTGCACAGGTGAGAGAGTGGACAGAGGGAGGGAGAGAGGGGGGGGAAGATCGGAGGCCTAGAGGAAGGAGAGCTCTGTGCCAGGAGGGGTGGATGGAGCCCCAGCACGACAAAGCCAGACTGTGCCCACAGGCTGGCTGACCCCCCTTCTTCCAGATGCAGAACTCTCAGTGCTCTGGCTGAGCAAGGAGGACACAGCTCTGCTCCCGTCTCCTTATCACTTCCAGGTCTTGGAGATGCCCTCAGCTGTCCCGGAAACTGGGATTTCCTGAACAGCTCCAGGCCACCCGACCATCAGCACTGACGTCCCTGCTAGAGTCCAATTCTCATCCTGGGGGCACATATAGGGGAAGGACATTGTCCAAGGAAGAGCGAGGGTCTGAACCCGGGGCTCTGCCAGTGATGCTCAAGCTCCTTCTACCGTACCACCGCCACCTTCCTGGGGTGTCGGGAGAAAGCCTCACATGCAGGGACATTCAAGCTGCCGTGTGGAGACCGAAGCTGGAACCAGGCCACAAGTCTGCGTTTTCTTCTAAATGCCGTCTAGGGATAAAAATTATATTTCTTATTGATTTAATGTTAGAAGTACTTAGCCGGAGGAAGGGCCCTTGGCTTGCTCAAAGAGTTCAATTGTCCACCGTTCTCCCCAAACTGGGGAGAAGCCTGGAGCTCCTTCCCTGGAGCTGCTGAGGTGATCATAGTCTGAGGTGGGCAGGAGAGAGATGGGTCAGTGAAGGGGCGAGTCTGCCCTTCTCTGCCCGGCCACACCCATCGGCAGCTGGTTGTGAAATTAGCATCTCTTGTGACTGCCTCTTGGGGCTTCTTGGGTCCAATGGGACCTGAGGGGGCAAGAATCCTGGGGGAATCCTGAATGGGGGAATCCCCAGTCCTGAACCAGGAGCCTCTTGGATGGTCCCAAGTTCACAGCAGTGAAGTGGCAGTTGAGGCAGATGCCCTGAGGGTGGCAATGGCAGCTTCGAGAGGAGCATCAACTATATCAAAGCAAAGAGCACTTTATGAGAGTCTCTTAAAGTGTGAGGTGCCAGGCTGGGATGGGAACTGTAGTGTCTTGGGGTCTTGGCTCTTTTTCCCAGAGCAGAGGGGGGAGCCCCCAGAACCTGTATCCCTTAGTCCCTGTGCCGTGTAGAAGGACGCTAACTCCCTGGGTGCTGAGATCCCCTTTGCCAGGCCTGGCACTATGCGAGAACTCACAAGGCAACCAGGAATGAATCCAAGACCCTTTCTTCATCTCTGGGAATGGAAAAAACCAATCACCACCCTCAGGGAGACTTTCAACAAGAGAAATGTTTCTGCTCGCAGACCCAGAGGTCTCAGTTTGAAATCAAGACCCTGGCAGGACTCCCCCCACTGTCCCTGAAGGTCCTGGGGAGAATCCCCCCTCCCCTTCCAGCTTTGGGGCCCCCAGGCCTTTCCAGCTTGCGGCAGTTTCATCCAGTTCTGCCTTCATCTTCACATGGCCTTTGTCTCTGTCTCAAATCCCTCTGTTTCCTTTGAGGCAGCATCACTGGTTTGGGGGTTCACCCCCAATTCTGGATAACCTGAACTCAACATTCTCCCTGTCATGTTATCTGCAGAGGCCCTGTTCCCCGATAAAGTCAGATCACAGGTCTAGGGATGTGAGGGGAAGAACTTGGGTGTAACTTCAGGACTCAACGCAATACAGTCGACTCTGCAGACCCACATTCTTGAGGTGAAGCATGAAGAACAAATAAATTCACAGTGCGTTAGAGTAAGTGCAGTGTCGAAGGTCAGGAAGTCCCAGGCGGAGAGACTGCAAAGGGCTAGAGCATGTATCTAGCTGCACTATGCCTGGAGGTCCATCCTGGCGTTGCATGTCCCCTAATATCTCTGGGTGCTGTCCTAGTGACCTCCCTGGCATCTCAGGGTGTCACTGTGGCCCCCCAAGGACCAAGCAGAGAATGGAACCAGCAGCTCTTCACGGCTGAATGTCACCAGGAGAGGCACCTGAAAGCTGCCTGGAAAAGGAGAAGCGGGGAGTCCATGTAGGAGTGGGTCAGGAGAGCAGGGCTACTCCAAGAGAGATGGGAGACACTGGTCGTTGCGAGCAGAAAGGCTCGTCTAATAGAAGAACCAGAGCTGCCTCATAGGGGGATGGAGGGGTCAAGGGCAACATCAGGGTAAGGAGGGTGTGGCTCAGAAGTCACCTGTGTGCTCAGCAAGGATGAAGCCCAGGGTTCCAACCCCAGCATCAACAGCAACATACACACACACACACACACACACACACACACACACACACACACAGGCATGCACATTGCCTGAACTGCTGGCATGGATCAGAGTGGCAGCCCGAAGGCAGAGAGTTGGTGAGATTACTGGCTATGCTTTTAAGTTTGGGTTAATAGATTTTTTCCCCGGGGATGCAGAACACAAGAAATATGGATGGGTCCTAAGGGCAGCCAGGGGCTCTTGGTCTGAGCAACTGAAAGTGTGGGGCAGTCGTTCACTGAGTTAGAGAGGGCAGCAAGCGGAGTCAAACTGAATTACAGGGAAGATTAGGAATCAGATGATGATGCTTTGGCATCACATGGAGTGAGGACAGTTGAGCAGAGATGCGGGAGGCAAGTGTCGGGGTTTGGGGCAAGATCGGAGCAGAACACATACAGCTGGGAGCTGTCGGGCACTCTTAAGAAGCCCAGCTGGGCTTGATCAGGGGGTGGCTGCAGAGAGGAACCAATCCCAGGCATGACTTGAACAAAAGACACCCCAATGTTATGAGACTGAAGCGGCAGATCAACAAAGGGGGCTGGAAGACATGAACAGAGACCTGGGAGAAGCCAGATGCCTTTTGCGGCACCTGTGATCTTTGGTGGGGATGGGGAGCTGACAGGTGCGGGTTGAAAAGGCACCTGGAGAGACAGAAACAGCCTTCGCAAGGGGGGATATCATGCCTTGGAAGAGGGACAAGGTAGGGGACAGGAAAGGTAGAGGTTCTAGAGGTGTTTGATGGCCTTCCAGGAGGGGTGAGATTGCAGGATGTTCAATAATCCAGAACAGAGGAAAGTGGGAGTGGAGAATGAAACCTCTGGACAATGTGCTCGATAGGGCCAGGGTGACTGGGGTGTGGCAGAGAGGAGGGGGTCTTTGACATGCCCCACCTGGTTGCCAGCAGGGGAACGTTCAGACATAAGTGACGGAAGGTGGGGACGTGGAGGGAAGGAGCTTGTGGACGGTCTCTTCTGAGCTTGTTTATTTCCTGGGCAAACCAAAGTGTTCCTCGTGTGTGGGGGAGGGGGTGGAGGGAGGATGGAGGAGGAAAAGCTGGAGGAAGAAGAGTGAGGAACTGTGTACACAGTGGATGGCATACATCAGGGAGGTTAGGGCCCCCACACTGTAGAAAATGCAAATATAACTGAGAGTCCATCCCCTGCACTTCCCAATCTCACCCCCCATACCACGTAAGCAAGTTCCACGTCTGAGCACTCAGCATCATCCCAGGATTGTTGAATTTGTGAATACTTATCCTGAAGATTCAAAAATATTCTGGGAGGCCAGGGAAGATGGTTAAGAGTTGGAGCACGCGCCCTGCAGGTGCAAGGCCCAAGTTCAGTCCCAGGCACCTCATGACCCCACTAAGCACCTCCAGGGTGGTCCTTGAACCGCTGGGTTCCAGAAGCACCATAGTACCAGACCTGAGCGTTGATCTGCCCAGCCAGATCAGCAGAATACTGTCTGGAGTGGACCCTGGGCTCCCCTAGAGCACTGCTCGGGAGCACCCCCAAATTCCATGTATAAGTGGACTTGAGCACCAGACCCCTGGGTCTGCAGGGGGCATGGGAATTCCCATCACATCCCAGGATCGATTGGCTCTGCCAATCTGGATAAGTGTCCTGACTCTCTAGTGTTCATGCCGTGACCACAAACGCACCCCGCCATGCGTTTCTTGGAGCCTGTCCCTATCACAAAGAGACAGAGGCCGTTCTTGGAAGATACCCCTGCTCGTGGGTTCTGAAAGGGCCTGTTGGGGGGCTCTTTGCTCTGGGCTGGCTGCAAGCGGGAAGGAGCAGAGCAAAGAGGCCCCGCTCTGCTTCGGAGTCTTCGGAGCCGCTCGCTCGGAGCTTGGCACTTGATGCGCGTTTGCTGACAAGAGGATGAGTGGATGATGGCTCAAACACAACGAGGAGAAGAAAGGGCAGCCCTGGCCATGGACACATGGTCCCCTTTGGTCGTCGCCATCTCCTTCCCCTGCAGGCAGGCGCAGTGAGCCCCCCGGCAGCTGGGAGAGCCGTGGCACCCGCCAGATTGCAGGAAGTTAATTAACTGCAGGGTGTTTTTCCCTCCCGTGAGCAGCGGTGGAAAGGGAGCCTTTGTTCCTGACAACCTCAATTAGCTCCTGTTTCTCCTGAGCTCCCTGCCCCCCTCTGGACCAGGCTGGACTGGCCTGCCTGTGCCTACTCAGGCAAGAGAGCCTGGTGTCCCCTAGCACCTCGCTGACCTCTGCTGGCCAGGGGTCTGCAGACCTGGGGCTGCCCTGGGCCCCCTGCAAAGGAGGGAGCTTGGGGTCCTGCCCTGTGTCCCCTCCCTGCTGGGCTCCTGATGTGCTCCCAGGGCCTCCTCCAAGGCAGCAGGCTTGCCCCAGACAGGAAGTCTCTGCCTCATACACACACATGCACACATACACACACACACACACACACACACACACACACACACATACAGCCACTCACAAATACATCATGCCCACATAGACACACACATGCACAGAAACACACACACACACACACACACATACACACACACACACCTGTGCAAACTGGAGTGAGGGGCCCCAGTATATGTAGTTGTCTTGTTTTGGACCACACATGGTGATGCTCAGGGCTTCCTCTTGGCCCCCGTACTCAGGCATCGCTCCTTGTGGGCTTGAGAGACCCAATGGGGTGCCAGGGATCAAACCCAAGTTGGCCACCTGTAAGGCAAGCCCCCCTACCTGGTGTACTAATTATTCTGACCCCATCACCTGTAGTTTAAAAAGCTTTCCAAGTGCTTTTGAAACACAGCCAAGGTTGAGAACCTTTTCCGCTGCCAGAAAACGGATCCCTCTGTCTTCGTGAGGGAGGAAACCCAAGCAGCAAGGCTGCGAGCGCTTTGTCCCCATCTATCTTCCCCTACTTTCCCCTACTTTTTATTGAGATGCTGTGATTTGCAATACCATAAATGACTGTTTGGTGCTTGCGTTCTTCCTACACCACATCTAGCGCCAAGATGTCCACTTCCCTGCCACCTAAGCCCCGTGGGCCCCTCCCAGCCATCCCAACACTCTCCCAAGCAAATGTATGGGCCTTTTTTTTTCTTTTTGGGTCACACCCAGCGATGCACAGGGGTTACTCCTGGCTTTTCACTCAGGAATTACTCCTGGCGGTGCTTGGGGGACCATATGGGATGCCGGGGATTGAACCCGGGTCGGCCGCGTGCAAGGCAAACGCCCTACCCGCTGTGCTATCGCTCCGGCCCCTGTATGGGCCTTTTAATGTCCAGAACTCAGCTCTGTCTTGGTTGCACTCCATCCAGGGATCACGCCGCTGAAAGGAGCAGAGGAAGGTTTTAAGGTTTCTGGGCATTCAACAATCAAAACTGGACTGTAAATCAGCCCATCCTGAGTCCCAGGTGTTCGTGCCACACCCCTGCCAGGTTGCATTTCTCAGGCAGGAAGGAGAGCAGAGTCCACAGAGTTCCAGAGCCCTGTGCAGGCTCAAAGGAAGAATCCACCCCAAGTGTCCCAAAGAAAATGAAGAAAAGACATTTTCTCCTTGCAGCACTATCCACACAGCCCAAATCTGGAGGCAACCCCAGCGTCCAAGAATAGATGACTGGGTGAAAAATAACAACAACAACAATAACAACAAACTGTGATCCATATACACAATGGAATATTACTCGGCCATAAGAAAGGATAAAACCATGCAGTTTGCTGCTACATGGAGGGACCTGGAGAGCATCATGCTCAGTGAAGTTAGCCGGAGGGAGAGGGACAGACACTGAATGATCTCTCTCATGTGTGGGATATAGACATAAGGATGGAGTAATGAATATCCAAAGGCAATGGGACCAGGAGAACTGGTCTCCAGTAGGAAACTTGCTGCTGGAGGGAGCTAGGGGTTAGGACAGGGAGAGAAACTTTCAACCAGGAGGAGGGGGTAGTGCTGAAAGGGGGTAAGGTGCTATGTCTGAAGCCCTATCAAAGGCCGTCCTAGAAACCACAGCGCAAAATCTTACTAAAAGGAAAAGCGCCTCTCCTAGAAACAGGGCAGAGACAGGCACACGGCCATGGGTGGAGAGAAGTGGACACTGATGAAGGGATGGGTATTGGAATACTGTAGGCCTGAAACCCAACCACAAAAAAAAAAAACAGCGAAATGAGTCAGGAGAGGGAGAGATGTAGTATAATTGGGCTCTTGGGGGATTAATATGAGACTAATGCCCAAGGAGAGTGAAAACAAGAGCCAGGAGGATTGGTCCATGATTGGAAGCCTGCCTCCAGTGCTGGGGAAGAATGCAGTCGAGATAGAGAAGGGACCATTACGACAAAGATAGTTGGAAATGATCACTCTGGATAAGAACTGCGTGCTAGAAGTGGGTAAAGAAACAAACATGATACTTCTCAGTACCTGTATTGCAAATCATAATGCCCAAAAGGAGAGAGAGAGAGAGAGAGAGGGAGGGAGAGAGAGAGATAGATAGATAGAGAGAGAGAGAGAGAGAGAGAGAGAGAGTGCCTGCCATAGAGACAGGCTGGGGGGAGGCTGTGGTGGGAAATGTGCACTGGTGGAGAGCTGGTTGTTGGAACACTGCGTGACTGAAACCCGACCATAAACAGCTTTGTAACTCTGCATCTTATGGTGATTTTAAAAAAAGAAGATTTTTAGAAGAATAAGGAAAACGGTGTAACTTCACGGGCACTAAATGAATAAACATAGGCAGGTAGCTGCAGCCTGCAACAAGGGAGCCCCTCACCCCCAAGCTCTCGGCCGCCCACTGTCAGGGCCACCTCTGAGCCCAGGACCAGGGGCTGAAAGGAAGCTCAGGGGTCTAATCTCTGCCCTCAGGCCCCACAGCCCCCTCTTGTTTTAGTATTTGTTTCTTTATTTCCGGGCTTCCTCCTGGCTCAGTGCTCAGCCATCGCATCCCGGCAGTGCTCAGGAGTGTGGCAAGGGGTCGGCGCATGCATGGCAAATATCTTCACCCTGTCCCCTCTCAGGCCCTGTGCTTCTTATTTTGTCCTACACCAGGTTACAGAGGGGTGTGTAAGCAGAGTGAGGGGACAGTCCCGCCCCTTGGGTTGTGGGGAGCTTTGGGGGTGGAGGGAGGGGAGGGGACTGAGAAGGGGCCAGAGCAGGAAGGAGAGAAGCAGGGAAGAGGGGAAGGTGGGAGAGCGGATTAGGGTCCTGGCCAGCCACTGCCGCCTCTCAGCTGGACAGCCACGACCTTTCTCTCAGGCCACCGAGAGCCCCCCACCCCCCACCCCCGGGCGTCTCATCTCCACGACGGCATTTCATCGCTGAGGTCTTTTCTCGGGCTTCATCAAGGGCTCGGCCTGTCTTGATAAGCAGAAGCATCTCTTTCCTCGGGTGAGGGGAAAACACGCCAGGGCTTTCTCTTCTAATATAAACTAGACAGGGAGATGCGGCTGAACTTGGCAGAGCTGCCGGCGGAGGCTAATAGACTGGAGGAGAAGAGAATTATGGAAAGAGACAGCTGAGGGGGGTGGGGGAAGAAGGAAGCCTTGGGCTGCAGCCTAGGTGGGCTCATGGTGGGGGAAGCGGGGCGGGGGGGAAGCGGATGGGGGGCGGGGGAGCGAGGTGCATTGCTGGAGGGGTGCAGCCAGACAGAAGACCCCGGGCCCCCGTATCCTTTCTGGTCCCTTTCCAGGACCCCCATGAGTTACGGAGGCCCAGGGCCTGGGATGGGTTCCACGAAGCTTCCTGTGTAGGAGCGTTGGGGGTTGGTGGGAGGAGGCAGGGGGGCGGCTGGGAGTGACCTAGAAATGGGCGGAGATCAGCCCCCACCCTGCAGGTGTGTGCCTGGGTCTGCCTGAAAACATCATCCCAGGCACAGCCCGAGCTCCCGCGGAACTCTCGGCTTACTAGAAGATGCTCAGTTTGTAGAAAATCAGGTTATTTTTCCTTTCGTCTTTAATAATAAACCGGGGCTGGGCTCTGACTCACTGGGAAGCGATTTCGCAAGTGACAGAGGCTGATGGATGCCGCAACCGCAGAAGCAGCAGCTACCGGGGACTGCTCCCCAGTCGGAAATCCAGACCAGAGACCAAGGGGGAGCGACTGCCAGGGCAGTGCTGCTCCTGCCTCACACGAAGGCGGCTCAGACGTGGCCCCCTCACCAGCAACCCGCCACCCCTGCCTGCCCCCACTCCCCATCTCAAGGCTGCTTGTCCCGGCTCAGGTCAGAGGCCAGAACTCAGGCAGGTGCTCGGAGCACTGAGCACCATTGACCCAGAGACCCTCACCTCTGCCTGCTGGGGATCTGGGGGCTCCCAAGAATAGAGGGTGGCCCTCTGTCCTGCTGGCCCCTCTGTCGTTCTATGGGTTTCCTCTCTCTCTCTCTCTCTCTCTCTCTCTCTCTCTCTCTCTCTCTCTCTCTTTCTCTGTATCTCTGTTACACTGACTCTCTGTGTCTCTGTCTGTCTCTCTGTGTGTCTTTGCTCTGTTTTTCCGTCTCTGTCTCTATCTCTGTCTGTCTCTCACTCGCTCTGACTCTGTCTCTGTGTCCCTCCCTTCCTTTGAGTCTCACTCCCTCTGAGCCCTTTGTCCTTCTCCTCTTTGTCTCCTTCCCTCTTTCTCTCTCTGAGTCTCTTTGACTCTCCTAAGGACAATAATTGAACCTGTTCAGCCCAGGATCAAAAGCTCCCTCAAGCCTCTGTGTGGGAGGGGAACGCTCAACCACGAGGGGGTCCCCAACAAAGAGGAAACGTACGGGTGGGTGAAACCTGCTGCTCCCGGAGCCGTACAGCAGGGACCTGGCGGGGCTGGGAGACTGGGGACGCACGTACAAACCAGGGCCCTCTGGATGCCTTGAGGTGGCTGCATATGGCTTTCCCCAACCCAGAGAGCAGGAGCTGTGTAGGACCTTCCGGTGGGCAGCTGATTGCCCTGCCTCTGCCCAGGCAGGAGTTTCTGGGGTGCAGGACCAGGGTCAGGAACACCCCCCTCCATCCCCTCAAGCAGCACTCAATCCTCCTAACTGCCCTGCATGAGTGCGCGCGTGCGGATTTATTATTCTCGTCTTAAGACAGCAAAGCTCAGACTTGCCGCTGGAGGGGTCCAAGCTACCTGGCGAGCGGGGCCAGGCCCTGGCCTTTGCTAGTAATTTCCCTCCTGCAGCCAGAAACCAGGCAGGTGGCAGCTCAGAGTGAAGGAGGCAGGGAGGGCACAGCCCCGTGGGGGTACTGTGGGAAGAAGGGGCGGGCACAGGGTGAAAGCAGGGGCAGGGGACGGGGGAGGGCGGAGGCCCAGAGCCAGGCTCTGCCCCCCAGGCCTGGCTTTTAGAGCTGCCCCAAATGCCAGGACATTTCTAGAGAGGGAGACATGGAGAAGGGGAGGAGGGAGAGTGGACTGAGAGAGAGACCCAGGGAGAAAGTCTCCCTTCCCCCAGCGCCCTGCCAGCTCAGAGGCAGGAGCACTGGGATCACTTGGTGAGTCTCGGAGGATGGAGGGGTCTTCCCTCTGCACCTCCACACTGGGTACAAGGAGGGTGAGGGCTGAGGACTAGCTTAGGGTGCACCACTAGTGACATGGTCATGCGCGTCTCTATGTGTCTGTGTCTATATCTGTGTCTGTGTCTCTCTCTGTCTCTGTCTGTCTGTCTGTCTGTTTCCCTCCCCCTTCTCCACCCCATGGAGCTGGAGCTGGGGGCAGAGTGTGCAGGCTGATGGGACACATCTAGCATCCATCCTCTTAGTGCCACATGGTAATGGGCAGGAGGGCACTGCCCCTTGCCCACCCTGGGGAGCCTGGCCCGGCACCCTGGCTGCCTCCCCGCAGCCTTTCCCACGGTGGAAGTGGGTGGCTGGACTGTCCAGCCTGTCATGCCCGCATGTCTACGACTCTGACATCCAGGGAGCGTGGGTGAGGCCAGAGGCCAGGATGGGGGAGGGGGTGGGGCAGCTGAACAATCGGGGAAAGGACCAGGGACCCTACTTACACCCTGTGCTAGATGGGCGTCAAGTCCTTACCTTGACAGGGTGGAGGAACAGGGTGAGAGCTTTGTCAGTGTCACCTGCGTGGGCTCAAGTAAAAGGGCTGTCAGAGAGACTCTCAAGTTGACCACTGTTCCCTGTGCCTCTGATAAGAACCCTCACTCAGAACTCAGGTTGCTGATAACTCCCCTAACCTTAGTTTCACAAAGGACAGGCAGTTCCTTTCACTACTGGGGAAATGACATTATTATTATTATTGTTATTATTATTTTATTATCATCATCATCATCATCATTTCAACACAAGTGGCTAATACAACTTGCTCTGGGTTCTTGAAGATGGCAAACAAGACCAGCATACCAACCTCTGTTTGGCTCAGCGTTCCAGCTCAAATTTACACCTCACAAGAGGTCACTAGTAACCTCTGTTTAGAAAAGGGTCCCCAGCAGAAACTTCTCTCTAGTTATAGTTTCTCTTCCAGGACCCTGGAAAAGAAAAAAACCAATCCTCGTCTGATTGGTTATGCCTGATATTAACAAGGGTGTACAACAGTGTGATCTGATTGGTTACATAGAACAACCAATCAAATCACTCAAATAAAGACCAATCAGATCGCCTCTTATATGCACACCCAAGATGGTGTGGAGAGAGGTTTCTCCCTCCTTCACTTCTCTTGGGAGGGTTTCACTGAGTTGGGGTGTTGGTTTTTATTTTTTTTCAATACTATTATATCTTAGGTTGTTGCAATGGTGTTAAAATTTATGGTTTCGGTGTACAAATTTACTGCACCCTGGAGTTAGAGGACTAGCACAGGGGTGAGGCATGTGGAGTGGCCCGCGGGCTGGGAGTTAATCTCTCATCGTTTTGATTTGCATTTCCTGAGGATGCCGCCCGCCAGGGAGGAGAGCCATGCCCAGTGTCTGATGCACCGGGAGGCTGGGAGCAGGGCTGCAGGCCTGGTGCACTGACCCTCGGGCCTCCCTCTCCTCCTCTGCCCTAGCCACAAGGACCTTGCTGCACTCCTGGTAAAGGAAAAATCAGGTCCCCACAGAGTGATGTCACCTGATCCCTGCCCACCTCTCAGGGCTCCCCGGGCAGAGGGGTGGGGGGCTGAGAGTCTCCCCTCCAGCGCGGTGCTGGTGAAGGCAGTGACTGCGGGCTGCTAGGGACTCTACAGGTGAGGGAAGCGATCAATAACTTCCAGCTCCTATTAATTTTAATATTAATGGGGTTTTATACTACTGTAATAAAAGTGCAATTTGGATTCCTCTTGCAGAATTTTTAAATGTGGTTTTATTGCTTGTAACTACAGACAGTGACCCCTATCGGGCCATTACAAGATTGGCAAGATGAGTCTGGGGAGCTGCCTAGTTTCTTTGGGGGTGGGGGAGCATCTCTGATAGAATTCCAGGAGATATGTGGCTGCAAATAGCAGGCACTGGTGCTCTGGTGGCCCAGGGGTCCAAGTTCAAGGTGCCTGCCAGCAGAGTCAAGTCCACTTCTGTCGAGGCCCAGGCTTTCTGTGAGGATGACAGGGAAGGGGTCCTAATCCCTCCCCCAGGCTCCGCCCTCATCACCCTCCTGCCCAATTCCCCACAAAAGCCTGCACTCTCCATTACTATCACAGTGGCTGAGAGTAGCCACGGAAGAATTTTGCACACCATTTTCTTCAGGAGACACCAGCTGTCCACAACAAGGGCTGTGTGACTCATTGGATCAGAGTCATGTGGAATAAATGGCCCTTTTCCATGTTTAAAAGATGCATTTCAAGTTCTGAAAGGTTCATCCCATGACATCATCGCTATGGGCTGCTAGAATGTGGACCCCCCATGCTGTCGACCCCTCCAAAATTTTCTCCACTTGGGCTGGAGCGATAGCACAGCGGGTAGGGCGTTTGCCTTGCACGCAGCCAACCCAGGTTCAATTCCCAGCATCCCATATGGTCCCCTGAGCACCGCCAGGAGTAATTCCTGAGTGCATGAGCCAAGAGTGAGCCCTGTGCATTGCCAGGTGTGACCCAAATAGCAAAAAAAACCAAAGTTTTCTCCACTAAGAAGCAAGGTCAAGACCAGGTAGAGAAAGAAAGACCGGAGAGGGCCTTTGGAGAGACCCTTCGATGGAGCGCATCATTAAGGGAAACGGGAGACTGAGATCAGGGGACTCCATTCCCCTTTCCCTGGCAGTTCTGGGCACGGACCAGAGTTCATGACTCCACTCCCTGGGTGACAAAATCCCGGGGAACCAGCATCACCCACCAGCTGAACTTCCTCATTAGTGACATGGCCCTTGTTCTCCCAGGATCCTTTGTAGAGGCCACTCTTCCTTGCCCAGTCCATTTACCAGGAATATGCGTGAACCTCAAGCTGGGCATGGGGAAGACTTGAATGCCCAGAACTCTTTACAAGGTCGGGCAAATGCTCCAAATCGTTCTTTATTCAACAAAGGTTGAAGAGGCCCCGTGCTAAGGATAGAGATGGCTGTGAATTGGACATTGGACATGACTGTGCAATGACAACACATACACACCCTAGTGGGGGAAAAGGACACAAAACACATATACACATACATACACACACAAGAGCAAGTAGACAATGACAGGTAATGCAGAGTGATGCAGCCAGATCAACTTGGTGAGATCCTGCTTTATCTGGGAAGTAAGCTTCCCTTGGGGGGAGGACCCTCTGAGCTAAGATTTCAAGGGACTGGGGTTGGAGGTGGTGAAAAATGGGAACAGTACTCCAGATTGAAGACCCCATGTGTCCACATGTTTAGCGACTGGGAAGAGCTTGGAGGCGGGGGGGGGGGGGGGGTCGTGTAAGGGAGTGAGTGGCAGGGAATAAAGGGAATAAATTTGTGTGGTCCAAAAATTATTTCAAGGATGGTGCACTAAGTGAGCCTTTGGGTCTTGTCCATTTCTTACCTACATTCGAATATTGTTGCTTAGATGTCTTAATAAAACTTTCCTCGTCCAAAATCCTTTGTTACAGGTGCTGATGCTCTCTGGAATGGACATTCCATTCGATTTCTACACAAAGTCCAGAGGAAGACCCCTTCTAGAGAGACTTCCTCCTGCCATACACACTTCTGACCATTTTCAGCAGGAAGTAGCTAAATGACCTCTTTTCCCATAATTTTCCACAGCAGCTGGAACCAGCTGCTAAGAGGGCAGTGGAATGGGGTAGGGTGGATAATATAGCAATATGGGGGGCAGGAGGGGAAATAGGCAGGGATATTAGAAACAATCTTGCAGGGTTATTAGACATTAGAAAGAGAGTGTCCCCCAGAGACTCTCAGGAGAATGGGCCCAGGATCTGCACACAGGATATTCAGAAGTTCATCCTCTCAGGCATCCCCCTCTCTCCCCCGGCCCCTTTATCTGATCATCTTGTATGTCTTAAACCCAATGCACAGTGCTCACCCATATCTCTAATTAAAAGAATATAAAAAGATGTTTCCCACATTTCCAGGACATCCTACTTAATGAGACCGCAAACCCCAACTCCCTGCCCTGCCTATTGCTTGATTTAAGTTTCCCCTGAATTCAGCCATTTCATCTCTGGTTGTCTGCTCTCAGTCTTGACTGCCTGACAACAAGAATCTGAGTGTGCTGTAACATTTTTGAGGCCGTGGACTTTCATCTCTGGGCCCAAGGATGGGATGACTGCAGTGCCTTGGACTCAAGACAGAGCCAAGAAGAGGAGTATATAGGTGGGGAGATGCTGTAGACAGAAGAGTCCCCATGGCCTCCCTAGGGGTTCTAGAAGGGGAATGCGGGGTTCAAGAGAAGAATGTAAATTGGAAGAGAGTCTGTGTCTCGGTGTGCATCTATAAATCAGATGGGGCTGGAGTGATAGCACAGCGGGTAGGGCGTTTGCCTTGCACACAGCCGACCCGGGTTCGAATCCCAGCATCCCATATGGTCCCCTGAGCACCGCCAGGGGTGATTTCTGAGTGCATGAGCCAGGAGGGACCCCTGTGCATCGCTAGGTGTGACCCAAAAAAAAAATATATATATATATATATATATATATATATATATATATATATAATGGATCTGTGACAGGCAGTGTGGACCAGCCGGGGAACGCAAGGTGAGTGGTACTATTTTTCTTTTGAAACAAGACAATTTCAACAGTGGGCATGAGAGGTTCAGAAAGATAAAACAAGGAAGTTAGAGCACTGGCCTTGCACACAGCCAATCCCAGTTTGATCTCTGGAAATATACATAGGATTCTCCGAGAACTGCCCGGAGTCACTTTTGACTACTAGGCCAGGAGTATTCCCTGAATACTGCAACTACCAACACGTCATTTGCACAAAGTCGTCTTCATCCTCATCATCTTCATAGTTCTCCTCCTCCTCCTCCTCCTCCTAATCATCAAAATAAAATAGAATCTTACAGGAGAAGCTAAGCAGATGAAACTCCTAGGTAACAGGTCTTCAGACTTTCTCAGTGGGGGTGGGAAGAATTCTCCCACAGCACCCTCCATACTGCCAGAAGCCCCAGCAGTCCTACCCACACCCCACAACCTCCAACACATACACAGCCCAAGTCCACAGCTTCATGACGGGCCTCAGAAGAGACACCAATGGCTGAAACTGAAGGTACACTGGTCTTCAGGATAAAAACTCCAGAGCCCACTGTGTGTGTTGGGGGCAGGGGGCGGAACAAGTCGAGAATTGTCCCAGCCCTACAACTTCAAGAGCACGCAGCCACACAGGCGGCCACATGATTCCTCCAAATTTCACAATACTGACAGCTCAGTAGAAGCACAGCAAATTAGATAGGAAAGCAGAAAGCAAAAACAGTAACATGGAAGGCTCAACTCAGCAGCAAACCATTCAGTAAATCCTCAGACAATAACTTTAACAGCGCCATTGTGAAAGAACAATTTTCACAAATGTTCTTTTACTGAACGATTTCTTGATAATTCCATTTACCATCTTGTTATAACAAGCAATACATAAATAAGATAAATCATCTTGTGTCTGCTAAGAGAGGGGCAGGCCTTGTGGGGAGGCAGGAAACTGGAAACAATGGTGGAGGGAAGATCACACTCGTGGTGGGATTGGTGTTGCAACAGTGAACAAACAAAACACCTGTATTATGAACAACTTTGTAAATCGCAGTGTTGAAAGATAGAAAATAAACCCCTTGACTCAAGGAGAAGAGAATCCACATTCATAAGGAATGTAAAGAATTTATCCATAGCTACCAGTAGGGGGCAGTCTCAGGGGCATTCTATGACAGCCCGCTATGCTGTCCAATAAGCACAAAACTCGGTGTGGATGGGTAAGGGGCTGTCACCAAGAAGAGTGGGGGGAAAGTCAGGAACTGAGCGGGTATGCCTGCTCCCATTCTTACCCAAATGGGGGAAATATGCAAATACATATGCAAACAAATGATAGAAATATACCTCATATTTCCTCAGTTACAAGCCAGCTCTCTGGGACGCACCAAGGCTGACATTAATGGCAGCCTCTGGGGAAGGGATGCTTTGCTCTGTATCTTTTGTGCCTTAGGATTTTCAGTCAAGAAAGTGAATGAACTGACCATTCAATGATGAATAATTGTCATTGAATGATAAATGCGAGCCAGCTGTTACACAACATTTGTAGATCTAAAGAGCGGTGGTCAGGGATTTGTGTCTACTCTGATGATCTCTCGATTCCAGACCTCCCCTTCTCCTCCTCCTCTTTCTCCTCCTCCTCCTCCTCTTCCTCCTCCTCTTCCTCCTCTCTTCTCCTTTCTCCACGCTGGTGCTGGGAAGAACACAGTAAAGTGGGGAAGGGTGAGGGACCCCTGGCTCCGTGCCTCCCTATCCTATAAACCTGGGTGTAAAGTAAGACTATGGTATCAGTTACAAGTTCCTACAGTCTTGATTGTTGCTATTAAAATTGATCTTTTCCTTGAAACCACATAATGTACTGAGAATATATGGTCAGTTTGCAGTAGCAAAAGTCTAAATCAACCCAGTCCAAAGCCTGAGTTCCAAGACAAAAAAATTCCACTAAAACAGCTTTGTATGACACCATGGCAGGAATTCTCCTCATGCTCCCTGGGGGTCTGCATACTGATAGACCGAGGGTGGATCCAGCTGCTGCAGGAAGACAGGGAGGTCCAGAATCAGCCACTTGAATTCTGCACTTGATTGACAACCCTATGGCCCCAGGCTTGAGCCCCTGTGCCCAGTCTAGCACAGACAGGAGAAGGAAGAGAGAAACACCCCTCATGATTCACAAAATCCAGGCTAAATGAAAACAATGAGTTCTGCTCTTGAAGGACTGGGGATTTCAAGACAGCTACAGGGAGCACCAAGCCTCGCGTGGGCACTTCTGAGCATGCAGTCTGTGTAACTGACAGGACCACACACACGTGAAACAGGGCCAACACAGAGGAGACTCACAGGGATCAAGAGAGATCTAATTTGGGGACTGGAGCAATAGCACAGTGGGTAGGGCGTTTGTCTTGCATGCGGCTGGCCCGGGTTCGAATCCCAGCATCCCATATGGTCTCTGAGCACCGCCAGGAGTAACTCCTGAGTGCAAAGCCAGGAGTAACCCCTGTGCATCACCGGGTGTGACCCAAAAAGAAAAGAGAGAGAGAGAGAGATCTAATTTAGATCACAAAAGAGTTGCGTGGAGGATTGGGTTTGGAACCCACGGAGAGGCCCCTACTTCTTGCACACGCACTACATTGGATCAGTGTTCCCTGGAACGAGGAGCTTTCACTCCAAATGAGCATTATGCCGAGCCCATCTACACCTTCATCGAATGAACCCAACCACCTATAAGCAACAAACCTGGTCCACAGAAAAGGATGTGAACTCAGTCACGCTCCCAAAGATGCACAAATAACGAGTGGCGGAAGTAAGGCTATGGGGGCTGGTACAGGGGGTTAAGCATGTGCCTAGCTCGCTGCTGAGCCTAGTTTGTGCTCCAGCCCTGCATACGGCTCCCTGAGCACCTCCGGGAGTAATCCTTGAGCACAGAGCCCAGAGTAAGCCTGAGCACAGCCAGGTGTGGCAGCAACCCCCTCTTCCATAAAAAAGGGGGCTTAAACCCATGAAATCCAGCACTCCAAGCCATTCTAACCTCTGTACTCTCCAGGGGAGGTTAGGAGGACTCCCTACAACAGGTGTGACCCAAAGTGTGCTGGGGCCCCAAATCAGCCCAGTGGCCTAGAATGGGTAGGTCATAGCAGGGGACAACGGAAAAAGCTGGCCAGGGCTTTACTGTGGTTCATCTCAGGATTTGTCTGGGCCACCTAGGGAAGTTCTGGGCCTGTAAGCCCGGTGCAGCACAACTGCTCAGGGAACATGACCGTCCCATCTTCCCTGATGGCTGTGAACTGTGACCAGCTCACCAAAGACAGGGTGCTAAACGGGAAGGATGGAGAGAAGCCTGCACCTCACCAACTGCCCCTCTCCCCCCACGAGGCCACAGAGTGGAGAAATCTACTCCTCCTGTTCCCCCAAGGCCCCACCAAGGGCGTCTCCGCAAAACACGCATGTGTAAGAATAGAAAGCTCGCATTTGATGCCTGTGGCTACCGGGGAAACAGGGTGCTTTAGTGGGAGGCATAGTGGACCCCAAAGAAAGAAGATTCTGACTTTCAATCTGTGCTCCTTCCTGTTTTGACTGCCCAGGGGCTGGATGCTGAGTGTGGAACACACGTGGTTCATTGTATCGCTAAACCTTAAGGGTAAATACGGGTATTGTTCTCAATTTATTGATGGGGAAGGTGAAGCGCTGAAGCAGACGTTAATCCCAAACACCCAGATGACTAGGACCTGAACTGGGATCCAGGGGAGGTGTTTGCCTCTTCCCCTGCCCACCCCCCTCAGAACCCTCCAGGACCGAGTTGGATAACCATGGTCTTTCCATAACCCCAGGAGGCCTGAGTGAGTTCCATTTGTGCCTCTGAAAAAAGAAGACATTTACTACACCACGAAGAATAGTGTTGCTGCTAAAATAAGACACCAGCTGCCATCTCTAGAGGCTGAGACAAAGCAAGTGATCAAGAAATGAACTGCATAAGAGGGCTCATGCCTGCAGAGGTGAGAGCTTCCCTTTGGCTTCAAGCCAGTCAAACCTCCCCTATGGGGAGTAAATCCCTCTGCCGCAGGTTGTATAATTTTGTTTTATCTCAGATGCCCAGAGTTTGGAACTTGGCGGTTCCACACAGGAATTCATGTAAATGAGATGCAAATCAAGCTGCCCCCAAACAAACAGGAACCTGAGCTCTGCAAAGGCTTCTGGAAGCTCAGCGGACTGGAGCCCTGTGCTCTCAGCTGTCTGGGATGCTGGCCACCACCGGTTCCCTGGACCAATGCTGATGCTGTAGCGCATCTGACTAACTTTGGGTTCTGGTGGATGGATGTAAGATCAGCATGCCAACCACCTTTAGTGTCACAGCTCTTTATTTTGCAGTTCACAGTTACACCCCTGCAGGCTGTCTCTCTGATGGACTTCTCTGCAGCACAATAACAGGGTCCTAGAGACAGCAACCTCTGCACCAAGAAAGCCCTCAACCCTATACCATGACGGGAGCTTATATAGGTGACATGGCCCCAGACCTTTGTTATCTGGTTGATTTTTGCATTTTTGCCTTATGTAGGTGGAGGCTTATGAAACGGATCCCTTCCACTGCTTGTGCCCTATGCAAATAAAGGTTTGTATGTTGACCTCGCAGATAGCATACATCAACAGAGCCCTCCTTTCTCCTTTCCTCCATGGCACTGACACTCCAAGCCCTTTTAGGATAGCAGAAGGGCCTTGGTGGAGGAATGATGGCTGGGAAGCTTCTCCCCTCTCTCCGTGCTCCTTCTGGAGCCAGATCATACTCCTTTTGATGAAACCCACTCAGAAGACAAAACAAAAATTTTCTTGAGCTCTAGACTTAGGAACTGAGATCAACTGTAAGTGGTTGATCCCACTTACAGCCCCACCAAAAACCTCATGCAATGAAGAAATGAAGACAACCACAGAAATCAAGTTTGGCTTGGTATAGAGGATAGAAGGCTTAGAGCTCTCAATGTGCAAAGGCCTACAGAGAAGCAAGCCACCAAAGTGGCCAAGGAGTGTCAGCAGTGGGTGGTGCCTGCATAGTCCCAGGAGAGAGATGGTGGGGAGCCCCTCGGCCGAGCACTTTCAGGCCAGCTTATCTGGTCACTCCAAAGAAGCTGCAAAACTTGACTTAGAACATAGCATTCTTGGTTTCTTGTCCAAAGACAGTCATGTCATTGAGCTTACTGAGAGTCTGGGGTCTGCCTCTGGGCTTTCTGTTGATAGACACAGTAATATAAATGACTCTGTTTCTCCGAGTGTGAGGGACTCTTTAAAAACAGGAAGAGTATAGTCAAAAACAAAGCCAGGAGAAAGCATAACATAACACTGAAATGAACATAATTGCAAAAGATCGATTTCTGGAATATATGAAAATTGAAGCAAGGCAAAAATCTAACAGGAATCAATTAAAAATACACAGCTCAATGTAAGAGAAATGTACTTTGCAAAAAAGGAAACCCCGATGTCAGTGAACACAGAAAGAGGCTCATCAAAGAAAGCGATATAGATAGCCCTATGCCCCCACATACCCACACACATGCATAAATTGGCAGAACCAACCAGGAGTCCACACTGGTTCCCGGGGAGGAAGTGGATCTGGCTTATATTGGTATGGGGGGGGGGGCACATGGGGCAGTTTTGGAGTCAAACTATAAACCTCAGGCTTGCAAGGGAGGCTGTCCACCACCAATCTGTCCACAGACCCCATAAAGCAACTCTTGCTTCCATAAAAGAATACCCAAAGAACATCATCTATAAAAGCCAATTCTGGGAACATCCCAAATACCCGGATTTCAGAGCGCTGTGGGTGAGTTATGCAACCGAGACCACAGAGGGAGGCAGAGGCGTGAACCTCAGACTCACACATCAACAGGGGTGAATTTGGCACTCCAGTGAATCCAAATACCTTCCGTACCAAGCCAGGAAAAACAGGCACAGTTCAACAATCTGCCACTTAGAAATAGGTTCACAGGTGGGAAACTATAAAGCAAGGAAGGAAGGGACTGATCTTTTTGTTAAAAAAAAAAATCCAGGTTTACCTCAGTGAGGGGTGAGAGGGGCCATCAGGGAGGGGCGCGGGGGATGGGGGTGGGAGAGCATCTCCTCATTCCCGGACTGAACCAGCTCCAAGCACACCCGCCTTTGTTCCCTGGTTCTTTGGATTATATTCACACCCTTTATACAGTCTTTGTGTGAATTACAAAATTATGAATTTTATTATACATTTTATCCCTAAAATATAAAACTTTCCTTCTCTCTAAAGAAAACCAAAACAATGAAATTCCCAGACCAGCTTCCGAACAAGGAAGGAAACAGCCTCGAGTTGGTTTCGGTGCCACGGGGATGTTCAGAGAGACCTTTCAGAGACCATCTATGGGAAGAGCTTACGTATGTGGGTACAGTGGACCCACACAAGAGCTGGTGCTCACCTCCACCTCTCAACACAGTGATGGGCCGCCGAAGAGTCCGCACAACTCTAGGAACCAGAGTCAGTTTCTCTCCTCCTTTCCCAGAGCACTTCTGGCTCCCCAAGATCCCAGAAACCCCCATGACTGTTCCAGAACAGCAAATCCGGCCAGCACCCCACCCCTCATACCTGAATTCTCTGCACACTGCAGAGTCTCACTTCAGGGGTGGGGAGTGGGGCGGGGAGAGTGGAGAGTGAGTAAGAGAGCCCCAGAAAGCAGCTAATTGCTGTGTTACCAACAGCAGTCTTGCTTTTAAACCTTCCCAGGATAATGATCCTTTTTTTTTTTAACCTTAAAGCATAATTGTTTAAGTGAGGGAATAAAACTCCGCTTCAAGATAGGGGAGTCCAGAGGCAGAGGCAATGTGGAGAAGCAACGTGGTGGGGAGAGCAGGGGGTCCTCCATGGGGCGCGGGGAGGCCACTTCTCTGCAGACCTCTGTGGCCCAACTGGACATGGGACGCTGAGGGGTGTCATCAGGCTGCAAGGACAAAAGCCTAAGTCTGACCCTCCGGCATTGAGGCCCATCCCAACTTCCTCATGGGAGCTGGATGGGACAGAGCCCTCATCCTTCTCACTGCCCTGAGAGCTCTGATCTGCAGCAAACGCCCCACTCATCCCCAGGGACCCACCCTCCCTGTCCCCGTGCCTCACGGGACCCAACACCAACCTTGTTGCTCCTAATGTAACTCCTCTCGTCCCAAAAATGAGGTTGACTCTCTGTGATGTGATATTTCACAGCCAGCGAAGGGAAGAGTCAGACATGGAGTGCAATGGCCCCTTACCTGGTGTGCCGCACCTCTGTGTGAGGTCCAGCTAGGTGCTTCCTGTCTGTCTGTCCTTCTTCTTTGGTCACCATAAGTAGTAAGTACTATGGCTCCAGGGGAATCTTCTCCCCAACATACCTCAAGTCCCTGAGCACCAGACCCTGGATGAGCCAGGGCAGTAGGTGGACAGTAGTGGTGGCCAAGAACTCCGCATGAAAATAGAAAGCTACACCTTCCAACAGCCCCCAGCACCTCTATTCATTAGTGAGTGATGATCTAGTGCCATGATTGCCATTCCTCTTTTCTTCCACCCCCTCCACCCCCTCCTCCTCATCCTCCTCATCCTCTTCCTCCTCTTCTTCTTCTTCTTCCTCTCTTCCTCTTCTTCTTCTTCTTCTTCTTCTTCTTCTTCTTCTTCTTTTCCTTCTCCTTCTCCTTCCTTCCTCCTCCTCCTCCTCCTCTTCCCCCCTCGCAGCCCTCCTCTTCCTCCTCCTCCTCTTTCTCCTTCCCCTTCTCCTGCCCGCCCCTTCCTCCTTCTCCTCCTCCTTTCAAAGCATCTGATGTGCTGGGGGCGGGGGAATGCCAGCCAGAGGAACTGAGGGCTGGGAAAGGCGACAGCAGAGAAACCTCTGCTCGTTGTTTCTACCAGCAATAGCCTCAAGGCCAGCAGAGACGTGAGGGACTGGCCCATGAACTACTGAGGCTCAGCCCCAGCCTGGGTAGCCACTGCCCAGACTTGACCCTTTGTAGGCCCAAGATTAAGTTTCAAGGGGTTCTTGAGGCTCCTTCCACATAGGATATAACTGCTTTGTTTATTTGGGCCATACCTGATGGTGATCAGGCCTATGCGTAGTTAGTTCTGTGCTCAGGGGTCACTTCTGGTAGAGTGCAGGAGGACATGTGCAGCACCAGGTTGGGCCAGGGTTGCAGCCGAAGCAACTGCCTGGGAAGCAACCACCTCACCTCCTCTACCCTCTGACCCCTGCTTTGAAGTTCTATGGCTTCTGTCTGTTCCCTCTCTCTATCTTGTTGCCATTACCATTTTCCGCTCCACCACTCTTTCCCTGGCTCTACCACCCCTCCCCCGGCTCCATCACCCCTCCCCCGACCCCACCACCCCTGCTCTAGCTCCATTTACCTCCCCTAGTTCCATCACCCCTTCCCCGACTCCACCACCTCTCCCCTGGCTTCATCACCCCTCCCCCAGCTCCATCACCCCTCCCCCGACCCCACCACCCCTGCTCTAGCTCCATTTACCTCCCCTAGTTCCATCACCCCTTCCCCGACTCCACCACCTCTCCCCTGGCTTCATCACCCCTCCCTTGGCTCCATCATCCTATTCCTTGGCTTTATCATTCTTCCACTGGCTCCTTCACCTCCCTCCTAGCTGCTCCTCCACTCTTCTCCTAGCCTCATCACTCCCCTCCTGTCCAGACTTCCTCAATGGCCTTGCTGTCTCCCACTTGACTCTCAGCAAGGACCACCAGAGGATCAACATTTGCTGAGGGTCTCTTGGAGGGAAAGGAGAATGTGGAAAGCGAGTCGGTCACAGATTGGGAAGACAATCCAGAGGAGGTGGAGGACAGGAGGCAGTCACGCTCTGTATAGTCACGTGGGGCTGAACTGAGCGAGGGCAGGAAGGGGAGGATGAGAGAGGAGCCCTCGGAGGCCTCCCTCCCCTGAGTGACTCCGGCCGAGCTACTTCCTGCCAGAGCTGAAAGTGAAGTGCCACACTGCACAGCACTGTTTGCCTTAGCATGTGGGAAGGACAAGAGTGCACAGTGCAGGGAGTCTGGGCAGGCCACGTGCTGGGAGGAGGTCTCAGAGCTCACTGTGCTCAACAAGAAGGGAGAAGCTAGATTCAGAGTCAGTGGTCTCTACTTCCCCCTCACCCATCCTATTTGAAGCAACTCGTTAGCCATGACTCCAGCTTCCAAAACAGGGGTGGTGGTGGGGATGGTGGTTACGGGCTCAAAGGAGTGATGTCTGTGCAGATCTGTGAAGG
>NC_073307.1:145706253-145733753 GCF_027595985.1 Sorex araneus | reverse complement strand
TGCACCACGTATCTCGTAATGATGTGGCTAAAGCCGTGGCCGGAGCCAGCCGAGCCTTCTGCGTGACTGTTTTCACTCGTTGAACTTAAGTGGGCCTCGACTCAACTTTCCCGTCTCATTTCCTTGCTTTTCCTGGGCTGTCGGCTCTGTGAAGTTGAGAGGTGTCGCGCGGCCGCGTATGTGGTTGGAGAAGGGAGTTTTGGCGTGAGGCGCGGTCCCTGCCCGCGGAGGCCCGAGCTGGGCACGGCTCTGGGACCGCCTGCTGAGAACTGTCAGAGTCAATATTTCAACTTGTGCAGTGAACATGGCTGGAAACTCCCATTGTGTGGAAACATTTTTCCGTTTTTCAGTAGCTTCCCATCCTTGGACACATCATTCAACATTTCTTGAAGATGTCAGAAAGGGTGGTCAAGTTTGAGCAGGGCGAATGGCCATGGAGAGAAGGGCCATAGGTCCCTGGGGAGGGATGGACATTGGAAGCTCTGGTCACTAGTGAGCTGCTCGGTGGGCACACAGAACCAGTGGCTTGGGGCCAGACCCTGGACCGCCCTGGAAGGCTCTGCCTGGTGGACACCCTGGACCCCTCCTCCATGGATTTCCTGCTGCTGCTCCACTATGGCCTTCCTCCTCCTCCTCCTCCTCCTCTTCCTCCTGCTCCTCCTCCTCCTCCTCTCTTCCTCCCCTCATCGTCCTCCTCCTCCTCCTTCTCCTCCTCCTCCTCTCCTTCTCTTCCTCCTCCTTCTCCTTGTCCTCTTCCTCCTTCTCCTCCTCTCTTCCTCCTCTTCCTTCTCTTCCTCCCCTCCTCCTCCTCCTCCTTCTTCCTCTTCCTCCCCTCCTCCTCCTCCTTCTCTCTTCCTCCTCCTCCTCCTCCTTCTTCTTCCTCTTCCTCCCCTCCTCCTCCTCCTCTCTTCCTCCTCCTCCTCCTTCTTCTTCCTCTTCCTCCCCTCCTCCTCCTCCTTCTCTTCCTCCCCGCCTCCTCCTCCTCCTCTTTTCCTCCTCCTCCTTCTTCTTCCTCTTCCTCCCCTCCTCCTCTTCCTCCTCCTCTTCTTCTCCCTCCTCCTGCTCCTCCTCCTTTTTCTTCTTCTGCACACCCTGTGATGCTAAGGGATTATGCCTGGCTCTGCACTCATAGCCACACCTGGCAGTGCTCAGGGGACCCTATGGGATTCATGGGGATTGAACCCAGGTCAGCCTCATGCAAGGCAAACAGCCTTCCCTCTCTGGCCCCACCTCTTTTTTTTTTTTCTTTTTGGGTCACATCCGGCGATGCACAGGGCCACTCTTGGCTTTGCACTCAGGAATTATTCCTGGCGGTGCTTGGGGGGCCATATGGGATGCTGGGAATCGAACCCGGGTTGGCCGAGTGCAAGGCAAACACCCTACCCGCTGTGCTATCACTCCAGCCCCACTCCGGCCCCGCCTTTCTTCATCTTGCTCTTCCCGCTGACCTGGACCTTCTTCAATTCCTCTAAAACTCTTTACTCAACAGACACGAAGCCTTGCTCTGCTGCCCCTGCCCTTAGTTGACTCCTACTCATGGGACAAAACACAGGAGAAGCGTCACCTCCTCCCAGAAGTCCTCCCTGAATCCCACTCAGTTCTTTGTGTCAGGCGTCTCCCTAGTTTTAATTTCTATCTAAGGACGGGATTTCTTACCACCCACCTGCTAGGAAAAGGGGGTCCTGGCGGGAGGGACGCTGTCTGCTGCCGTTCACCCACATCCCCAGTTCTTAGCTCAGAGTGGGCAGAGTAGGACCATGTCTCTTGGCAACTGTAGGTTGTGCCGCCTCTTCTGGGGAGTCCTCAGGGGCCCTCCTGGCTGAAAGGAAGCTCAGCTCTCCCTGGTGAATGGCTCCAGTCTCCAGAGAACCGGGCCCTTTGTCCCAGCCCCTGGGTTGTCCAGACCTGAGGCTCCAGGGAGGCAGGCCCGAGGCAGGGCAGGAGGGAGAGCCTGGCAGTGTGTGTGTGTGTGTGTGTGTGTGTGTGTGTGTGTGTGTGTGTGTGTGTTGGGGGGAGCAGGGCAGGAAAGGGCAGTGGAAGGCCCTTTTAGTTGAGGTGCCCGGGGGTGGGGTCCTGGCCTGCAGGCGCCGAGCGCGTGCCAGGGTGCCCTGTTTTCTGGGAACGCACTGCCTCTGGGCTGCGGACCACCAGCCATCCTGCTGTGCTGTGGGAACGGGAGTTTCCATTCGGGGAAATGACGCCTTAGACAGAGGCCTGGCGCCCCGTGCCCGGTCTCTGACGGAAAGGCTCCGTGCTGAGGCCCACGCGGAGGCCGTGCGGGGAGCGAAGCACCGCCGTCCAAACATTTGTAAACGGAGCTGTTTTCCCAGGCAAGCAGAGCAGAACCAGATGCCACCGCGAGCCGACTCCGGGAGGCTGGGCTTGGGGCGATGGGGCTGGAGGCTGGGAGGCCGGGGGTGGAGGTTAGAGGCTGGCGGTCTCCATGGAGGCTGGCAGGCCGGCAGACTGGATTCTGGAGCCTGGGAGGCTGGCGACACCGGAGGCTGACGGCTGGGCCGCTGGGCTGCTGAGAGGTAAGGCGGAGGCTGGCCAGAGACGGCTGTGAGATCCTGGAAGAAGACTGGGTAGATCCGACATCATGTGTGTGTGTGTGTGTGTGTGTGTGTTGGGGGGTGGGGGTAGTCGGGTCACACCTCACAGTGCTCCGGGTGCTACTCCTGGCTCAGTGCTCAGGTGTGACCCCTGGTGGTGCTTAGGGAAACATTCACAGTGCCGGGGATCTGCCATGGTCAAGGCAAGCGCCGTTATCTGGTGTGTGGTCTCTCCAGCCCTGGGTCTGCGGCCTTATCCTGCCTGAGCAGATGGGAGCAGCGAGAAAGTCCCCCCCCACCCCGGCAAGGGGCCAGCACGGGCTGAGGCCTGACACTTAGTGGAGCCTGACAGTCAGTCAGTCACGATAGTCTGCCTGCTTCCTGGGCCAGCTCCAGTGAACAGGTGATAGAGAGAGACCTGGCTGTATCTGCCTCATCCTCAGCCACTGAAACTCTGCCCCCGAGGCCTCCCCTGGGCTGGGATATTAAGGTCCTGCCTCAGCGGCTGCCGAGGGCTGGAATTATCCATGGGAGCACACTCAAACCCCTGACGGGCCCTGAAGATTCTCTCTTTGTAACCACCAACGCTCTGGAGGGGGCTGGAGAACCGCCGGGGAGACACATCCCTGGACAGGGGGGCACATGCCCTCATGGCTCCGGAGCACTGTGGCCTCAGCTACAGGGCACGTGGGCAAAGCTTCTGGCCATCGTGCAGAGCTGGGCAGAGCTGCAGTTGAACTCATTTAGGGTCTTGGTGGCCCAACGGCCGGCACCCAGAGACTTAAAACCAAGCTCTCAGAAGAGAGTGATGCAGAGTGTCTCTTGCCCGAGTGCCTGACTGTCTTCCCCGGGGCCCCTCGGAGGGGATGGGCTCCAGCTTCCCTCCCCACCCCAAGCAGAGTTCCCGCTGCCAAAGACCTCCGGAGCCTAGCCACAGCCATGCTCAAGGCCCCTCTCCATACATTTGGACAGGCCTCACGCATGAAGGAACTGGCAGAGGAACCCAGGTGTGTGGGACCAGGAGCTGAGACCTCCAAGCCTGCTTAGATCAGGACTGGGCCTCTTCCGCCCAGATTTCCCATTTTCCAGTAGCTAGGCGGTCACACCCAGGGACTGCCCCTGGCGCCGTATAATCCCACCAACGGCCAACATCCAGAGACTTAAAAGCAAGCTCCTGGAAGCGTAGGGCCGCAAAGTGGCCATGCGATATCTTATAGCCTACTTCTCCCTGTGGGAGAACCTGGCAAGCTACCAAGAGTTTCCTGCCCACATGGGAGAGTGTCGAAAACTCCCCATGGTGTATTCATATGCCAAAACCAGTAACAATGCTGGGTCTCATTCCCCTGACCCTGAAAGAACCTCCAATGTGGCACCATTGGGAAGGACGAGTAAAGAGAGGCTTCTAAAATCTTAGGGCTAGGACGAAGGGAGACGTTACTGAGACCACTCGAGAAATTTGTTGATCAATGGGATGATGATGATGATGATGATGATGATGATGATGATTGTGACCCAGTGTCTTGAAAAAGAAACCTTATGTGTGGGAATCAGGGTAGAAGGATCCTAGGGCCCCTTTAGTCCCTCATGATACTCACATGCTACTACACAGTCCACTCTCTTCTGAGACTGCTGTTTCTGATGTTAACTTCATCCCAAACCTTGGAAGCTCTGGGCCCTGCCAGGTGGTAACTCAGTAGGCTGGTCCTTGGGTCTCCCTGCTCAACCTTGAAGATTTGGGAGTGTGTGCCTTGCACGTGGAGGAACTCAAGGAACTTCCTGAGCACTGCATGGAACCCGAGAGGCTCCCAAGCACCACAGGGACAGAGCACTGAGCTGTCCAGCCTGGTTGACCCAGTATGGCTGTGAGTGGTCCCAAGCCTCTGAGCACTGCTTGGGGAGTCCCCCAAGAATACAGATCCTTTGTTCGCTGAAAACGCAGATTACACCCGTATCAGTTTGAGGGGAAAGCAGGTTCTCTTGACGGACTCCACCCCAACCTGTAGTGCAGCCCCAGGAAGGAGGAGGCACTGGGAGATTCCGAGCCCCAGGAGGCCCGGAGGGAAGTGGGGTGGGCCTCAGACCTGAGACTGATTATTCTGTGAATCAGAGTGAAACCACCCAGGTTCTACAGAGGGCAGGTCTGGGCCCTTGGAGGGGGGACCCCCCTCAAGGTAACCAGAGGGTGAACTGTCTGCACGGAGGGGACTGCTCCATGAGCACCTGTCCTGGGGGGAGAAACACGGCAGATGGGGAGAGGTCTGGGGTCCCAGCCTGGTTGTCATTCTTCCCTGTCTCCCCGAGCCTCCGTCTGTCCCTATATCAAGTGCTACCATTTCCAGAGCTTCCCAACTTCATACTGCGGGGTGCCTGCAACGTGGGCTGGAGGCATGTCTTAGGGGAATGTATCCTTAGACCCAGGGTACTCACGGGGCAAAGCTTCGTCAAAGCCTGCTGGTTACAGGAGGGTTGGCACGAAGAGCCCCCCCCACCCCCCAACCCCAGGGCTAAGGGATTCCTCAAGAACAAAGTTTTTCTTGGGCTATCAAGTTTCCCCATTAACATTTTCTTCAAAAACATTTTTAATTATTCAGGCGCCCTCGACTTTAACCACCTAATTTAATTTTTGTCATTAAAAAGTGACTTTGGTCTTTGCTTTTTTTTTTCAACTTGCAAAAATAATATGTATTTGTTAGAGAATGCTAAGAAAATTAGCATGGGGTGGGGGGAGAAACTGCCCGTGCATTCATTAGGGTAGACCACCTGCTGTTAATAATAAACTCCAAATTTCAGTGGCTTAAGTACAATAAAATGTTTTTTTCTTAAATTCTCAAGCAAAAATCCAGTGAGGGTTTTTTGGTGGGAGGTTTTTTTTTCTCTTGACGATTCAGGGAGCCAGACTCCTTCTATCTATGGCTGCATCATCCTCTAGGGCCCTGAAGCTTTGTCACTGAACAGTGGGTTAAAAAATTAGTACAGGACCGGATTATGGGTTAGGTTTTATTCCGAAGGGGCAGGCATTCTTGCTGCTCTTTTTCCATTGGCTAGGATAGTCACATGGCTACATCTGATCGCAAGGCCTGCTGGGAAGTGTAGTTTAGCTGTATATCCGGAAGAAGCGGTCTGGCTTCTTGTGGACCTATCTTTATATTTGACACCCCGACCCCCTTCAAGCCCCCTTGCATCCTGCAAGACCCACCGACCTTATTTTAGGGGATTTCTTTCCATGCCTGTTTTCAATCAGAGATCTCTTGAGTGATACATAATTTGAATGACCTTTGTCTCCTGTTCCTGGGATGCAACCTCCAAAGCCTGGAGCCTTTGCAGGAATTTTTGTACTTTATTACTCGCTGTGAGCCCTTCCAGCCTTTCTGTCCACATGGGATAGTTCGTGTCCACAGCATGGCTCAAGAAGAAGGTGCGTTCAAGAAGAGGTGATCCCAGAAAGATCGCCATGTGATTAGAAGGCCAGGCTTTGCAAAGCTAATCAGATTGGCTGTTATCCTGGGCTCTGATTGACTTTTATCTAGACAATCCGATCAGGCAGTCTGATTCGCCAATGCCTAGCCAATCAGACTAACTGGCGTCTCAAAACTTAATTTACATACGGTAAAACCAATCAGACAACAGAAACAACCAAGGCGGGTAGGAATATGTAGAGTATATAAACCCAGATCAAGCCTTGCTCATAAAGGAGTCCTTGAGGATGTTGTCCTGGATGTGGACGTTCCTACTGGATTCTTGGGAACGACTCATAAAGAGTAGTAACACTGAAGGTATCTAGTGGTCAGTGAGCTTTTTTTTTTTTTTTAAGTTTTAACTCACTGTGAGATAGTTACAAGCTTTCATGTTTGGTTTTCAATCTCACAATGACCAAACACCCATCTCTCCACCAGTACACATTCCCCACCACCGATATCCTGGGTATACCACCCCTTTCCTACCCTCTCCCTGCCTCCATGGCAGACAATATTCCCCATACTCTCTCTCCACTTTTGGGCATTATAGCTTGCAACACAGACACTGAGAGGTCATCATGTTTGGTCCATTATCTACTTTCGGCACACATCTCCCATCCCGACTGACTCCTCCAGCCATCATTTTCTCAGTGATCCTTTCTCTATTCCATCTGCCTTCTCCCCTCTGCTCATGAAGCAGGCTTCCAGCTATGGGGGGCAATCCCCCTGGCCCTTGTATCTACCGTCCTTGGGTGTCAGCCTCATGTGATGTTATTTTATACTCCACAAATGAGTGCAGTCCCTCTATGTCTGTTCCTCTCTTTCTGACTTATTTCGCTTAGGTCCATGAGCTATTACTTGCACTCTCCCCAAGACCCAGAGGATGGCCGTTTGCACCATAGTAGCACCTTGCTAAAAATTGCACACACAAGCCCCATTGAGGTTCCCGGTTGGTACCGGTCTGCCACACATCATTGCCAAGAGTCTTACGCCATGGGATCTTTGCATGGCTGCCTTTCAGAGGTCATGAGACTGGCTGTGGGCCCCTTTCTAGGTTCCTTGTACCCAGGACCATTGGTCACTTTCCCCAGGGATCCCTGGCTGGCAGGGAAGAAAGAGCTTAGACATCTCAACCCAGGAGTAAACCCGCTTCGGTTCCACGCGACACTGGCTCCATGAAATCCAGTGGAGACATTCCATGCCTCTGACCATTTTACTGGGAAGAGACACCCCTGAACTTGCCTGCTCTGGCCCCCCTGCCTTTGTCAAAGATGCCTCTGCTGAGAGCGGAGGCTTGGCTCACACAAGCCCCTGAGTGAAAGGGAGCGACTGTGCGCTGTAGGGATCCTGCAAGGTCCTGGGAACATGGACCCAAAGCCTTTCTTCACCCCGTCCTTCCAGATTGCCCAGCGGAGAGAACGATGCTCTGGTCCCCACTAACAGAGCCTGGGGGGGGCGTCTCTGCGCATGAGCGAACCCAGGCGGGACCCGCCTCCATCTCCAGGGTGCGCATCCCTCCTGGAGACCCAGCTGGACGGGCTCCAGCCTCCAGTGCTCCGGCCAGACGTCTCCACCCCTCTGCTGCTTTAGGGTCTCTGTTTCCCTTCCATATTTGAAAGTATTTTCTTGTTCCAAGTGTCTCTTTGCTCCTTCCTAGATGCAAATTTCCAGAGAACAGGGCGTGGATGAAGATGTGTCCTCCCCCCCCCCTTTTTTTCTTTGCCATCCCAAGAAAACTCTCCCCGCTGCTCCTCACAGGCCCACAGAAAAGCACGGGTTGTTCTTGCACGCGGCAGACACTGAAACACCCAGGGCGGCGCGTGCAGAGATGGGGCTGACCTCTCCCTGTGTTTCCTCGGGTCCCGGGTGGGAACAGGGTTCTGCCGCCCGCGTGCCCACAGACCACTCAAGTGCGTACCCTCGCCTGATGCTGAGTGGCAGGAACGATGCTCTGGTCCCCACTGACATGCTCTGGCCTGGGCTGGGCGGTGGGGGGTGGGGGGGGTGTCACTGCGCATGAGCGAGCCCAGGCGGGACCCGCCTCCATCCCCAGGGTGCGCATCCCTCCTGGAGACCCAGCTGGACGGGCTCCACGCGCAGCAGTTCCAGGAAACCCAGGGCCTCCCCACATATGGTGTCCTCTGCTCCGGGAAGGAGGGCGCCGCGGTGGGGCAGCGCCTCCCTGTCTCGCGGTCGGGCTATTCTGGGGCGGCGGAATGCTCTCCTCCTGGGCGCTGACAGCCGCCCCCTCTCCCTGGGGGGTGCCCGGCCTCGCTGGGTGGCGAGGGCTTCCTCTGCCTCCACGCCCACCTGGGACCTGGCAGGCTCTGGAGGAGGGACTCGGAGCGTGTGTCGCGGCGCGGGGGGGGGGGGGGCGCTCTGATCCGGGAGCCCCCCTCACCCCCCACCTTTCCTCCTGCCAAACAAAAGCTTCTCGCTCCAGTAGGGAGATGAGCCCATTTCTGAGTGTGAAACGAGAGAGAGAGAGAGACAGACAGACAGACAGACAGACAGACAGACAGACAGACAGGCAGACAGACAGGTTGACAGAAAGACAGAGAGAGAGTTAGAGAGAATGAGAGAGTTAGAGAGAGACAGACAGACAGACAGACAGACAGGCAGACAGACAGGTTGACAGAGAGACAGAGAGAGAGTTAGAGAGAGAGTTAGAGAGAATGAGAGAGTTAGAGAGAGAGAGAGACAGACAGGCAGGCAGGCAGGCAGACAGACAGACAGAGACAGAGAGAGAGTTAGAGAGAGTTAGAGAGAGAGAGAGAGTTAGAGAGCCCGAGAGGAGCTGGGTGACTCGTACCGCAGCAGGCAGTCTTCTAGAAGTTAGCCAGAGTAGGGGGCGGGCGTGTTCCTGACCGTCACACTGCACTGGTCCAGCCCCTGGGCTCTGCCCTCCGTCTCTTCCTCATCTCTAGCTTCCATACCGAAGGTGTCTGATCTGCTCCTGTCACTCCCTCTCCCTCCACCCGTGTTGATCGTATCTGGACTATTCCAGAAACACCAAACAGGCCCCTTTCCCTCCATGGTGCACTTCTGCGAGCCAGGACGGATTCATCACCGCCAGCAGCATCCCACCGAGGGTCTCCATGGTTACCACAAACCATCCTCCCCTCCTTAGAACCCGGTATGGGGCTCAAGTCCTTCCAGATCTCAGTCATGCTCAGGGATGTAGCTTTGAGGTTTTTGTTTTTTTCTTTTTTCATTGCCCTGGTGGGGACAGTGAGTCCAGAGAGGTGGAGTCATTTGTCCAGAGTCACATAGAGCAGCAGAGGAGAGAGGGTTCCCTGCAGGCCAGTGGCCTGTGCAGCCCCGGGGCCAGGAGGCTCTGGACTTGGGCTGAGAAGCAGGACTGAGGGACCTGCTCGTCCTGCCACTCTCTCTCCTGGCAGTGTTGGTCATGCTGAGTGTCTCAGAGCCAAGGTTGTTCCTCTGTGGTCTGTGCCTCTCATGGTAGCTGCCGCCCAGGGTGCCCATGAACATGAAGAGGGCTTCTGTAGGGACCCTCAAGCAGGCGTTGGGCGACTGGGAAATGACCCTCGACAAGTACAAATGTGGCAGCAGAGTCCAGCCCTGGCCTTCTGGACCTCCAGCCTAGTGTGAGAGAGGGTCACATTTGGGGATCATCTGAGTCATAGGACACGTAACTGCACGGCTTGCCCCGGGCTTAACCGCACGGCTGTCAGTGCCTAGGTATCGACTTTCTGAAATATTTTTTTTTTTCAAAATTAAAGTGATTTTTTTTGTGTTTCACTATTTTTATTCCATTAGTAACACAGTTCTATAGAGATTCAAAGTTAAGAAATATGAACATCTACTATTTGTTCATGGGAAAGAATAAGACAGATGGTAGGGAAATGATAGCAGAAAACTCGGGGGAGGTGACGTTGCTGGCTGCAGGTGGTGTCCAGAAGCATGAAGTGGCCCCCACTCGAGAGCTGGATTTGTGTCTTGTTACTGCAGCTGCTATTGCTGCTGCACTAGTACGGGCTAGTTCAAAAATACTTTTGAAAAAAAAATAGTGAATATCAGACTTATGGAATGCTGTGACTTTTCTTTTTTTTTTTAATTTTTTTATTCCTTTATAGAATCACCATGTGGAAAGTTACAAAGCTTTCAGGTTTAAGTCTCAGTTATACAATGTTCGAACACCCATCCCTTCACCAGTGCACATATTCCACCACCAAGAATCACAGTATACCTCCCCCCTCCCCCCACCTCCCCAGCCCCCCACCCCGCATGTGTAACTGGTAAATTTCACTTTATAAAGTGATTTTTGATTTAGTGAAAAGGTGTGAAAATGACATAGAGAGTCTCCACATCCTCTCCAGTGTCCGATGTTAACCTTACATCACTATGAACTGTGGGTCAAAAGTAAGAAACGAGCCCAGGCCTATATCCTGGTTTTCCCCATCCAATCCCATGTCCAGTCTGGGATACAAGGTTGCACTGGGCCAGATTAGATTTGAAGGACGAATAGTTTTCCAGACCCCTAATCTGAGCATTGGGCTCTGGGTATCACGGAACGCCTGGAAAGGCTCCTGGAACTTTCTAACTCACTGGAAGACCTCATTATTTAAAGCCAAAGGGTATGGGACCATAAAAGATATTCACTGTGGGAGCTGTTCCTCGCTGTGCCCCCATCGACCTATGGCCCCTGGGGAAGTTAGAGAGAGAGGCAAAGATGGTGTGGTCAGGGCAAGACTGCCCCCAGGGGCTCCTGGCCTACACAGAGGGGTGAGGGAGGGCTGTTACAGGATGTGGTGGGCATGGGCTGACTGTCCATGGTGTATGTGTGTGTGTGTGTGTGTGTGTGTGTGTGTGTGTGTGTATGTAGCAGTCCTGGGCTGAGTTCTTGTCCCTGGGAGGAAGTAATGAGTAATGAAGTTTACAGGATGGCAAGAGTGGTCTTCTAAGGAGAGCAGCAGAGGACCAGACTTTTAAAATTAATTATTTTTAAATGGAATCGCCATAAGATACACAGTTACAAAGTTGTTCATGATTGGGTTTCAGTCATGCAGTGGTCCAACACCCATGTTTCACCAGTGTGCATTTCCCAATACCAATATCCCCAGTTTCCCTTCCGCCACATACTCACCCCAACCTTCCTCTATGTCTAGCATTTCTCCTCTCTCTTTCTTTCTCTCTCTCTCTGTCTCTGTCTCTGTATCTCTCTGTCTCTATTTCTCTCTCTCCTATTGGGCATTATGGTTTGTGATACAGGTACTGAAAGTTATTGTGTATATCCCTTTACCTACATTCAGCTCTCATTTCTTGCCCAGCGTGATCATTTCCAAGGATCACTGAAGGACCAGGCTCTTGAACGGCCACACACCCATTCTGCTCTTGGGCACACACATTCGCTCTGGGTCATTCCTCACCATGGGATGGGAAGCCAGAGAGGGCATGAGTTTGGGGGCAGAGGGCAACGGGGGTGACTCAGTCAGCTTAGGGGCCGGCTAGACCCTAGTCCTCTATGTGCAATCCACCCTGGGTTGCTGGCCCTGTCCTTGGTATTGGGCCGAAGCCACAAGGGCCATCATATTCTTCCAGTCCACCTGCCATGGCTGGTGTGTTTCCAGTTCATCTTTCTGGGCTGGTGTGTGTGTTTCCGGGTCACCTTCCCTGGTCTGTCCAGGAGATTGGGAATCTGGATTCATTTGTCCTATGATTCAACACAGGCACATGGAAGCTCTGAGCCAGGCATGGAGCCGGGCACAGGAAGCCTGGAAACAGGGTCTCGGGAGCTCATTCCTCTTATGTAACTTCCACAAGAAATACCACGAATAGAAACCCTCTTTGAGTTCCCCTAGCACATGGCCACAGACTCAGCATCATAATTATCATCATCCTTTTGATCATTGAATTTCTCGAGCGGTCTCAGTAACCTCTCCATTCGTCCTAGCCCTGAGATTCTAGAAGCCTCCCTCCACTCGGACTTCCCAAAGATGGAGACTCTTTCAGGGTCAGGGGAATGGGATCCATATCTATATGGCTTTGGCATATGAATACACCATGGGAAGCTTGTGAGGCTGTCCCATGTGGGCAGGAAACTCTCAGTAGCTTGCCAGTTTCTCCCAGAGGGAGAAGTAGGTTATGAGATATAAGATGTTGCTTCTGGGAGCTCACTTTTAAGTCTCTGGATGTTGGCCGCTGATGGGATTACACACACCTGGCTTCCTCTGCTGGCACCTTCATGCGTGAGGCTCGTCCAAGTGTGTGGAGCATGGCTGTGGCTAGGATCAGGAGGTCCTCGGCCGCCAGGAGCTCTGCTTGGAGTGGGGAGGGAAGCCGGAGCCCATCCCCTCCGAGGGGCCCCGGGGAAGACCTGGCCACAGACTCAGCATTCAAAAATAATAGAAATCTATTCTCCAAGATCAGTCTGGCCGGGCTCAAGAAAGTGTGGGCAGGCTAGTTCCCCCTGAAGCTCAGTGGAGAACCCCTCTGTTTCCTTGTCATTGTCTGCTCCAGAGACTCCTGCATCCCAGGGCTCGTGACCCCCTCCCTGCCGAGAGCCCCTCTCCCACTTGCGTTTTCCCTCTTCTCTGACCTCTAGCTCTCTCAGAAGGCTTTTTAAAAAATTCCAGTAGCCACACCTGAACCATCCTTCTAGCTCAAGATTTTTAATCCCATCAGCAAATTTCCTCCTGCCTTGGGAGATAACATATTTACCGATTCCAGAGATTGGGATGTGGTGGTGGAGGAGGAGGGAGTTAATTCAGCCCATCACAAGCTCTTATCAAAGTAGCTGAGACTCAGGGCTCTGAGGTCCAGAGATCTTGCCCTTGAATCCAGGTCCTACCATGCCTCGCTGTGGGACAGTGAGTGATGTCGGCAGCCTGTGCCTTAGTTTCCCCATCTGTAAAAGGAGGTAAGTGAGGCTCTGTCAAGGGATGTTGGGAGAATTAAGCAAGCTACCTCACAAGTTGCAGTCAGAGCATCTTCCTGACAAAGAGCAGGCCTTGCCTGTACACAGTCAGAAGCAGAAAATAGCCTGTCCTCCTCAGAAGACTGGACATCGAGGTCCAATTGATAAAAGAGCAAGGCACCTGCTCCAGCACGTTTTCCATGGGGTGCCCCCACCCTCACCCCCACCCCAGGGCTGGGCCCCCAATGCCTGTTGTGGTCATTTGTTGCCAGGCAACCCCAAGACATTGACATCTCTATACGGAACCAGCCTTGGGCTGACCGGAGGACCAGGTGGGAGTGTCAGATTGGCTGGCTCCAGTCACATGTCCACACCCTGGTTGCAAGGGCCTCTGGGAAAGCCAGGGTTTGTTTCCCTCAGCTTCGGGGTGGAAGGTCTTTCTCTCCTCCACTCCTGACCCCTGGGATGGGGAACTGACGCAATGGCGGTGGCTCCCGGCTCATCCCGGCTCCCCTCTGCAGTCCCGTGGCAGTTCCAGCCAGCTTGCAGCCAGAGGCCTGGTACCTGGGCGCCATCTCCAACAGGGAGGCAGGAGGCAGAGCTGTGGGCCCTTGTTGCCATGCAGCAGGCCCGGGAGAGATCCCAGACACTCACCTGAAAGGCAGCCCCTTCCCTCCGCCCCTGTACCCCCCCACTCCCACCCCTGCCCTCCCACCCGGAGAGCATGGTCCCCTCCTGGGAGCCCAGCTAGACCCCCAGCTTGGGCTGAAGAGCCTGCAGAGCTGCTTCCCCGGGTCAGCTTGGAGGGGTGGAGGGTGGGGGGGAAGGGAAAGGGAAAGGGAGTGAGAACAAGGCCGCAGCAAGGCGAAGCCGTTGGAAAGATGTTTTTAATGTGCATCCGATTATGCAGCCGAGCCAGGGGCTTCTGCTGGCTTCCCCGGCTGGCTCGGGCCTGAAGACAGCTTGATGATTTGAAGGCAGCCGCGGTCAGATTGTATACCTGTCAACTGCCTCTCGGCGCGCACGCGGGGCGCAGCCTCTAATGAGGCCTGACACCTCCGGAATCCGGCAGGATGCGAAACAGCCGCAGAGGGCAGGAGGGGAGGCGGGCGGGCGGGCGTGCTCCGGCCACTTGGGCCCGCCTGGAATAGGACAGAGGAGGGTGGGAAGGGAGTCCAGGGAGGGGGCGATGGGTGGGTGGTGCTGGCTCCTAGTTCGGCCTTGGCCACGGCTGGCCAGATACCGAGCAAGTCTCATCACCTCTTTGAACCTCAGTTTCCACATCTCTGTTCCCTCTCTCTTCCTTGGTTTTCATATCTGATACCCCTTCCCCTCCCTCCAGGTTTATCTAGAGGGGTCAAAAGAGCATCCACGGAGTGCCTAGCGGGTTATCAGTGACCCTGAGAAGTCGCTGGCATGGTCAGTCCCTCATCTGTCTGCTGCCCCGGCTGTGGGCCGTGGAGTTACCCCCACCCCCCTCACACACACACACACACACACACACACACACACACACACACACACCAGTTCTCTTGAGCTGTGATGGACATAGAACTGACATCGAATATGGTGCCCTGAATGCCCAGACATGCCCAGCCTTAGCTCCCCCCTCCCCCCTCCGCTCCGTGGCTTTCTCCGGGTGTGCGGGGAGAGAATGCTCCCCGTCTACTCTCTTCACACCTTCGTCATCGGCGTCACTAGCCACCCGGGCACCCTCACCACTTGGTCTGCTTCTGGGGAGCTCTGCCGGGAGAGTTTTCAGATCAAGGGAGATGTTATTCAATTTGGAGTTTGAGGCCACACCTGGCAGTACTCTGCGCTTACTCCTGGCTCTGTGCTCGGGGGGTCACTCCTGGCGGGGCTCGGGGAACATATGCATGCCAGGGATTGAGCCGGGCTTGGCCACGTCCAGGGCATGCGCCTTAGCCCCTGGCTTGTCTTACAGCCCCGGGGTGGGGGGATTTTAGGAGTGGTTTTCTTCACGGCTCCATCTTCCTGTTGGAAGGTGCAGAATCGATTCCCGAGGTCTCCGGGAGGGTCCTGCTGCCGGGGGCCGAGGCTGGGCTCCATCCCATCCAGAGAGACTGCCACGGTGCCATGGTAGGTGCAGGGCACCCATTCAGAGAGACTGATGTGCTTCCTTATTCCAGAAGGCCTGGGAGAGCCTCTTGGGGAACTCAGAGAGGGGGCAGATGTCAGCAGGGCTGGGGGTCCTCGAGAAAGCATATGACCCCTGTATCTGGCCTGTAGGGCTAGAGCAGTGCCCTGCAACCCGGGGGCCAGTAAGCCCATGGGGGCCAGCAAGCTGCCTAGGAGTCACCAGGCCTAGGGCAGGGGCAACGGGCCTATGGGGAGGGGGTGTCAACAAACCTATGAGGTGACCAGGTGGGGCTGTCCCTGAATCTGAGGCAGTCACAAGACAGGATTGGAGGACACAGAATTACATCTGGTGAAGGGAGAAGGAGCCATGTTATAAAGGAGATCAGAACCCCCCTACACTGGGGAGAGGTGGAGGGTTTCCACAGAGCTTCAGGGATAAGGAACACAGGGCAGGGGCAGAGAAAGAAGTGGGTGAGTACAGATACACAGGGAAAATAGGTGGACAAGTACAGGTGCACAGGAAAACAGGCGGTCGAGTACAGGTGCATGTGGGAAATAGATGGTCGAGTACAGGTAGTGGGGAATCCAGGTGGGTAAGTTCAGGTGCATGGAGAATACAGGTGGGTGAGTACAGGAGCATGGGGAATACAGGGCGTTGAGTACAGGTGCATGGGGAATACAGGTAGGTGAGTACAGGTGCATGGGGAATACAGGTGGGTGAGTACAGGTGTGCTGGGCAGTACAGGTGGGTGAGTACAGGTCCATGGGGAATACAGGTGGGTGAGTGCAGGTGTGCTGGGCAGCACAGATGGGGGAGTACAGGTCCATGGGGAGTACAGGGGGGTGAGTACAGGTGTGCTGGGCAGTACAGGTGGGTGAGTACAGGGGCATGGGGAGTACAGGTGGGTGAGTGCAGGTGTGCTGGGCAGCACAGATGGGGGAGTACAGGTCCATGGGGAGTACAGGGGGGGTGAGTACAGGTGTGCTGGGCAGTACAGGTGGGTGAGTACAGGAGCATGGGGAATACAGGTGGGTGAGTGCAGGTGTGCTGGGCAGTACAGGTGGGGGAGTACAGGTCCATGGGGAATACAGGTGGGTGGGTACAGGTCCATAGGGAGTACAGGTGGGTGGGTACAGGTCCATGGGGAATACAGGTGGGTAGGTACAGGTTCATGGGGAATACAGGTGGGTGAGTGCAGGTGTGCTGGGCAGCACAGGTGGGGGAGTGCAGGGGCATGGGGAAGAGCAGAGAGTAAGGAGAGCAGCAGGAGAATGGCAGGGCAGAATTGGGGAGCAGGAAGTGCGCCATCTGGGTTCATAGACTGCGTCTCAGGGGCTGGGGGAGCCGCGTGAGGTCAAAGTTCAGGGCACGGCACGCTGGACTGCACGCAGGGAAGAGGTGGCAAGGTGGGCGAGCAGTGTAGGTACTGGGAGGAGCAAGGAGGGCCCAGGGACAGCCTGTGAAGCTTGTGACCACGGGCTCCCCCTCTAGGTCCTCTGGGAGCCCCGGGGGCCCTGCTCGGGGGCCAGGGGCCAGCAGGTTTGGCTTCCCCAGAACACCCGCCTTGAGTGCTGGTGGATGGGTGGGGGCGCCTCCAGGCAGCTCTGAGGGGGTTAAAGGTCATTTCTCTGGTTTGGAACCTGCCTTTAGGGCATCGGTGTCATTCGTATTACACGGTCTGGTCCACCGAGACGCGGCGAGGAGGCGGGTCAGGCGCCTCGTGCTCTTCGCTCTCCTGAAGTCACATCCCCGCTGTGATCCAACTTAGTCCCAGACAACTCTCACGGGCGGGTGAGAGATGATCCTTCCCATTGCACAGATGAGCAAACAGAGGCTCGGAGGGATGATACAACTGGCTCTCCGAGCTAGAGAGCGGCAGGAAGGCCTCACACACACACACACACACACACACACACACACACACATCCATGTGTCTCTGTAGCCCCCATCTATCCCCGGTTTCATGCTGCCTCTGGAGAACCCACCTGCGCTTCAAAAGGACCGGGGGGACCCCCTGGTGGTGAGCACGAGGACCCTCAGAGCCTGCGGGGGTGACTGGGGAGCTCAGGGACGACAGAGCCTGCGTGGAGCCCCGATCTCTCCTTACCCGCACTCTGAACTGGACCCCCCCAACCCCACCGCCCCCGTCTGTGTGCCACGCGTGTGCTCCACCCGGGGTGCTCCCACTGCCCGGAGACTGCTTGCTGCCACTGCCCAGAGCTACGGAAGGAAGGAGGTTCTGCCCAGGACACCCCAACCCTCCTCCCTGGCCTCCAACCCTGCTTGAATGGTCTCGATTGCTCTAGAAGATTCCGAACAGGCCACCCAGGATCTCTGAGCCAGCAGCGTCACAAACTCCAGTGGGAATGAGCTGGCTTCCTGCTCCTTCTCCCGGGAGGAGCCCAGCCGGGGCCAGACAGAGGGTGGCCTGAGGGGAGTCCAGTCGGGGCCTGCCTGGTGGGTGGGGCCCTCTCTTATCAGAGGGAGCAGCTTGGGGAGCGGACTTCGTGTCGAGGGGGAGAATCGTTTCCCTATGTCGGGAGCAGGGCCCGAGAGTGGGGAGTGGTGGGGAGCAGGGTGCGCATGCGTCAGTCCAGGCGTGAGAGAACAGGGCGGTCTCCCCACTCTCTGGGGCCACCCTGGGGCTGACAGGCTCTGGTGTGCAGGGGGCCGCAGGAGCTCCTCACCTCCCGCCTGTCTAGAACGTTCCGGGCTTCCTCCCGCAGGTGCCCAGGTGAGAGGCAGGAGGCGGGACGGTGGGGGTGGGGTGGGGCATTGCTGCTGATAGGGATCAGGACGGGGTGCAGAGGGCGGACCCCTGCCCTCGCCAGGTCACCCCCCACTTCCTCCAGGGGCACCTAGAAAAGTTTTGGCTGTTCGGGAGACAGAGGGTAACTGCCTAGGGGCCCACCTGTGCTCACCAACTGAGCAGGATGGCCACTGCCTCAGTTTCCCTGAAGTGAAGTCATGAAATGACAGTGAATTCCTCCTCTTTTATCTCCCCCCCCCACAGGACTCAGCTCCTCCTCCCCATCACCCCCCCCTAGAGGGAGAGCAGCCCCAGAAGACCCCCAGAAACTAGCTAGGAATGTGTCCCAGGTCTCAGCGCAACCCCCCACCCCGAGCCCTGCCCCGGGCCCCACCAGGAGGCTGGGGGAGCAGGGGCAGTTGGCGCTGGAGGTGCCCTGGGCTCCCCCCTCTCCCTGCGGCCCCTGGGCTGCACCCTCCCCGGCTCCCCTCCCCGGGCTGCAAAGCACATGCAGATGTGTGGCTGTCGGCCGCAATCAGGGGCTCAGGTGAGGAATGGGGCCTGGCAGGCCCTGGCTTGTCCTCGTTTGCCGGAGTGCAATTTCCCCGTAATTACACTTCCGAGCTTTTCAGCATCTGTGAAAGATCATCCTCTGACACACGGCGTGGGCGCATGGCCGGGCGGCCCTGCGCTCGGAATCAGAACCCGGGGCGGAGAAAACGCATCGGGCCTTGGCTTTCCGGCCGGGACCCCGTCTGTCCCCCTGAGACCAGCTGGGGAGGTGGAGGGGGGGTCCCCACCGGTGGCTCCGAGCAGCCTGGAGCCCGGACCCCCTACCCCCTCCCACGTGCTCCGGGTTCCCCCTCACTCGCCACCAGTGCGGTGCTCTGCACCCTGCCCGGTGGTCCCTTGAAGGGGGGGATACAGGTAGGGGGGCCCTGGCACCCCAGGCCTGTTTGCAACACCCCCACTCAGCAGCACCCAGTGGGGAACAGTCTTTTTCTCCCTTACAGAGGCCCTGGCGGTCAGCAGAGTTTGGACCTCTAGGGCCATCCCTCCTGAGACCTTTGATGACTTGCTCTGAAGACACAGAGCAAGGGTGCGGGATTCGGGTCACAGGTACCACCAGAGTTACAGACGCATTGGCAATGGGGCTCGGGGCACACGGGGCAGCAGCTCAAGGGCCCCTGGTGGCTAGGGGCAGTGCCACTCCGGGGCGGGCGGAGGCCTTGGTCCTCCTGACTCCCACTGGCCGCCCCTCCCCACCCCCAGCCCCGCTGTCTTGGGATAATGGGAGCCAGGGAGTCACGCCCATTCTGATGGAAACCAAATCCCTCCCTGCCCGCTGCAGCCTCGGACCCCGTCCCCAGCAGGGCCTCTCTGCTCTGGCAGAAAACAGAGCTGCTTCCCAGAATCTGGAAGGCGCCTGGCCATGGAGTGGGGCTTCAGGCAGGCTTTGGGTCCAGCGGGGCCCAAAAGAGAGGAGACTAAGTGTCTGTCCCGAGGCCCCGGCAGAATGTGACGAGCCAGTCACAGCCCGGAGAGAGGTTCAGTCCTGAAAGGCCCCAGGTCGCACAGCCAGTGAACGAGAGAGGCCAAGTCTGGACTCTGGGCGGTCCAGGTTCAAGCCCTGATTTTTTCACCACGGGAAGCCCACGGTCCTTCACCAGCCCCGGCCCCTCTGCTGGTCTCAGAGCTGGACACACGGCACCAGGTGCTGTGAAAAGAAAGGGCCTGGGAGAAGCAGCAGGGTGGGGGGTGGGTGGGCGTGGGGTCCGGAGGAACTCAGAGTCAGGCTTTGGAGGGCTCATGGCGATGGGGGCTGGGGTGGGTGATACCGCCTGTTAGAGCCCCCATCTGCTCCACTGTAAAGCGGGGACAGTCACGGTCACCAGAAGGGCCTGCCTGAATCTCCTTGCTCTGAGAAGCCTCTCCGCCTATTTCAGCACAGCCAGCAACTCGGACCCCCTCGGTTGGCTGGAGAAATAAGACTCGGTGTGAGGGTATGGGGTGCCCTCCAGCTTCCTGCCGGTATGTGCGGGAAACAGGATGCAGCAAGAATGTGGCCTGATCATGGGTGTGGGGAAAAAGGGGGCTCTCTTCCACTGTTGGTGGGAATGCTGACTGGTCTGGCCTTTCTGGAAAACAATATGGACAGTCCTTCAAAAACTAAAAATTGAGCTTCCGTATGACCCCGCAATACAATTTCTGGGAATATATCCCAAGGGCCCAAAAAAGCACAGTAGAAATGACATCTGTACCTGCATGTTCATTGCAGCACTGATTACAATTGCCAAAATCTGGAAACAACCCGAGTGCCCTAGAACAGATGACTGGTTAAAGAAACTTTGGTACATCTACACAATGGAATACTATATAGCTGTTAGGAGAGATGAAGTCATGAAATTTGCTTATAAGTGAAATGAGTCAGAGAGGGACAGATATAGAAGGACTGCACTCATTTGTGGAGTATAAAATAATATAACATGAGACTGACACCCGAGGACAGTAGACACAAGAGCCAGGAAAATGATCCAAGTTGGAAGTCGGCCTCATGACCGGTGGGAGAAGGCAGCTGGAATAGAGAAGGGATCACTAAGTCAATGATGGTTGGAGGGATCGGTCAGGACGGGAGATGTGTGCTGAAAGTAGAAAAAGGACCAAACATGATGACCTCTCAGTATCTGTATTGCAAACCATAATGCCCCAAAGAAGAGAGAGAGTATGGGGCAAATTGCCTGCCATGGAGGCAGGGGGAGGGTTCGAAAGGGGGGTATACCTGGGATATTGGTGGTGGGGAATGTGCACTGGTGGAGGGATGGGTGTTTGACCATTGTGTGATTGTAACTCAAACATGAACGCTTGTAACTGTATCTCATGGTGATATGGTGATTGAATTGAAAAAAAAAAAAAAAAGAATGTGGCCTGATTCTCCTGATTCCGCCAGGAGCCTGGGCTTGAACTAGAAGGAGGTCAAAGGGTGGGTGCCAGGGCTGGGGAGTGGCGTGGGGTTTGCTGTTGAGTGGGGGGACCCAACCTTAGCCTCGCCACCTCTGACCTCCAGAGCTACTTCCCAAGTGGGGGGCGGGGTGGGATGGTCAGTGTCTGGAACCCTTGTAAAAAGCAAGTCTCTGATGGCCCCCATTAAGGCACGCGTTAGAGAGCTGGGGTGCAGGGACCTTTGAGGAACCCCCTGATGGAACCCTGCCCTCGCCAGCTCCCTGAGAAACTCTCTCTCCGCTGGGCTCCCCAGTCCTTCCTGATGTGTCTCCTTGCCCTGTTGGCTCCAGGAGAGAAGAGAAGGCACAGTGGGGGGTGCTGGCAGGGAGTGGGGGGTGCTGCAGGCAGGAGGGGGGCGGTGGGCACAACAGGCTCCTGGGCCCACCTGGAGGACAGCCTCCTGGAGCGGTGGGACTTGGCGGGGGGTCGCTGCTCTGCTGGCCTGGGGGCCCCTGCAGCCTAGAGAGAGCCCGGACACAGGGCAGGTGCCAGGCAGGTCAGTGAGAGCCTCCGCAGGAAGCAGATGGAGCTGCCCAGTGACGCAGTGGCCGCTGACCAGGGTGCCACCACTCAGGGCTCCTGCTTGGGCTGTGTCCAGCGCGGGGCCTGCCTGCCGAGTCCGTCCAGCCTGCCCTGCCTGTGATGCTTTCTGCTTTTAGCAAAAACAAACAAACAAACAAAAACAAAAAACCCCCCCGAAAAACCAAACCCAAAAAACACAGTTGTTTTTGGGGGTGGGGGCATAAGGAGGACCTCTTGGTGCCTCAGTTTACCCACCTGTCAAATAGGTATTACAGGGGCTTGATTGGGAGGCACGACCAGGTCTGAGGCACGGTCCATCGGAGCTAGTTTCATTGTTGCCATCTCATCCTCCATTGCTTCTGCCCCTCCGTTGCTCACATGCCTTGTTACTGTTTCTTCTGTTTTCTTGCCAGGGCTTGAAACCAAGGTGTCCCTTCCCGCCCCATCCTCAGTACCCCCGCCTGCCCCCCCCTAAGCCTTTGCTTTCTTGATCTCCCGGTCTTTCCGGACCTCCTGGGCAAGAAGGAGAAAGATGCTCCAGGCCTGGAGCTGTAGGACGGGGGGGAGGGTGTGGGGCAGTGCCGGCCCAACTCCCTCATCCCCCAAACCCAAAAAGAAAGAGAGAAAAATAAAGAAGATAAGAGAAAAAACGCCCCGTCTCAGGTCTGAGGAGATAGGTGCATTCCCGGCCGGCTCTGATTCCCGTGCGGCTTGACTCTGGGGTAACCAGCTGCAGGACCTCGGCCAGGGGGCAAGGGCAAGGGGGTCTCCTGTGCCCTACCTGCCACCCTAGGCCGGCCCCCTGGGAGTGGGGCAGATGATGCCAGCAGGAGGTGTTTCCTGGAGGGAGGGAGAGCAGGGGGCGTGGGAGGCCGCCTCAGCACCACGCTCCCCCGGGCTGGCCCTGCCTCCGGGCACCGGCCTCTACTGACCTGGGACTTTGGGTGCCCCGCAGCCCTCAGCCGAATGGCCGCCTTTGTGTGGTCCCACAGGAGACTGAGCAGGTGTCGGGGTTAAGGCCCTTGCCTGGCCTGCAGTCGACCCCGGTTCAGTGCCCTTGCACTCTGCCAGGAGGGACCCCTGGGCTCAGAGCCAGGTGTGGTCCCCAAGACAAGATGGCTGGGCAGGAGCTGGAGCGATAGCACAGCGGGTAGGGCGTTTGCCTTGCACGCGGCTGACCCGGGTTCGATTCCCAGCATCCCATAGGGTCCCCTGAGCACCGCAAGGAGTGATTCTGAGTGCAAGAGCCAGGAGTAACCCCTGTGCATCGCCAGGTGTGACCTGAAAAAAAAAAAGACTGGGCGGAGCTGGACACTGGGTCCCTTGTGCGCTGGACACTGGGAGGACTGTCCAGCACACATGGCCCTGCAGCCTGGGGGTGACACGGCCCCAGTCCCGCCCTGCTCACACTGAGCTCTTTCTCTCTGAGCCACCCACCCCTGGGTGCCCCGGCAACAGGACCCAGGGCACGCGGGGGGCCACTGAGATTTGTTCCCACCTTGGTGCTGCCCACCCAGAGGGGTTCCGGTCATGGCAGGCTGAGGGAACACCAACAGACGCCAAGCCCCTCACAAACCCTCTTGGGTCACTCGCAACCCAGTCGCTTTGTTGTCTTGTTTTGTTTTGCTTCTTCTTTCCTTTTCTTTTTAATTTTTTTTTCTTCTCTTTTTGGGCCACACCTGATGATGCTCAGGGGTTAGTCCCGATTCTGCACTCAGGAATCACTCCTGACGGTGCTTGGGGGGACCCTAGGGGATGCCGGGGATTGAACCCAGGTTGGCTGCGTGCAGGGCAAGTGCCTTATTCACTAGACTATTGCTCTGCCCCCTACCCAGCTGCTTTGGACATGTCCTATCTCTTCTATGGACCTCAGTGTGCCCATCTGAGAAAGGGGTGATTTGGAACTGAGATGGCCCAAGAACCCTCCCTGCTGGAACATTCTCACGGACAAACACCCCAATGTTGCAAGGATGACAGAGGGGTCCCGATTCAGAGGCAGACGCGCCCAGCTTCTGCTGAGAAAGGGAAGGCCAGAGGGTGGGGGGAGGGGGGAAGAAGAAGAAAAGAAAAAAGAAAAGAGAAAAGAAAGAAGAAAAGAAAAGAAAAGAAAAGAAAAGAAAAAGAAAAGAAAAGAAAAAAGAAAAGAAAAGAAAAGAAAAGAAAAGAAAAGAAAAGAAAAGAAAAGAAAAGAAAAGAAAAGAAAAGAAAAGAAAAGAAAAGAAAAGGAGTAACAAATTCCAGACGGCGCCAAGTCCTGGGAATAAATGGAGCAGAGTCCTCTGAGAGAAAGCCAGGAACAGTCTGGGAATTGGGGGGCCCAGCCCAAAGGCACGTGGAGGTTCCAGCCCACGCCCCCTTCTCTCCTTCCAGCTCCCCGCCACGCCCCCTAGGCAGGGTGTGGACACGTACCCAGGCCACACACAGCGCGTGGCCACTCTCAGGCCACCCCGCCGCCGTATCCCCGGGGTGTTCATCCAAACGGGGACTCAGCCGTGGGGATCCCGCCAGTTCCCTCGGGGCGGTGGTCTGTCTGCACTTGGGGAAGTGGGACACGTGGGCGGGGTTTTGGAGTCTGGGGTTCCGCAGGTGGGGACCTCGTCCCACCAGGGGTGTCCTGCAGGAAGCCAGGGGGGGGGGCAGGTCTTGGGCCTCTGGGGGAAGACTTGGGGGCGGGGGAAGCTGCTCTCTAGCCTAGCGCCAGCCTCTGCCCCAGCCGGAGGGGGGGGGACTGGGAGGGGCGCGGGGAAGGCCACCTGGAAACAATCTGCTGGGACAGCTCTCTGAAAGGGAAAGCCCTGGCTTTGATAGTCCCCAAACTGCCTTTCTTTCCCCCTTCCTTCCAGGGAGGGCGGTGGCAGGCGCCGGGGAGCTCGGAGCCTGTGCTGACCGGGACCACTCGGCTCCTCTCGGGACCACTCGGCTCCTCTCGCCCGATGCCACACAGAGACCGGCCACGCTCCCTCTCTCAGCCCTGGTGCCGCAGCTCGGCCAGCCCGGGCGAAGTCAGGCCCTCTGTTCCCCGGCTGCCAGTGGCTGTCCTCTCTCCGGCCCTGCGGGTGCCCGGTGCAGATCTCTTTGGCTCACACCCAATTACTACTCAATTAGTCTTCAAGTGGCTCCACGTCCTCGTGCCTTGATCTCACTCTGGGAGTCCCAAGAAGTGCTCAGGCGGCCCCGGGCGGGTGCCCAACTGGTGATTCTCAGCCAACAGGGCCCGAGGGTCAGGGCGTGCCTGGCAGCGCGGTGCTGTGGAGGCTCTGCAGTCTGGGGCCGCCCTGGTGGTCTACTGTACTGGGACCCTCATATTGCCAGGGATCAATCCAGGGTCAGCCGCACGCAAGGGCCTTATGGACCTGAACCCCCTATATTATTTCTTTGGCTTCTTTCATGTTTTTTTTTGTTTGTTTGCTTGCTGGGGGGTGGGGGGGCATACCTAGCTATGCGCAGGGTTTACTCCTGGCTCTGCACTCAGGAATCACTCCCGGCATTATTCAGGGGACCCAATGGGGTTGCCAGGAATCGAACCTGAGCTGGCCGCATGCAAGGCGAGCACTCTCGCTGCTGTGCTATGGCTCCGGCCCCTTCTCTGGTGCGTTTAGAACATACCCTCAGGCTTGTACGTCTCCCTTGAACATGCATTTCTCTTGCTTGTCTCCTCGTTGGCTTGCTCTTTCACCCTGGAACCCAGCCTTGCTCTTTCCCTCCCTCCCCCCACCCCACCCGACCCCCTGACATCGAAGTAAGTTTCATTCCATAAAATCTCTCTTGCTGGGGCTGGAGCAATAGCACAGCGGGTAGGGCATTTGCCTTGCATGTGGCCAACCCGGGTTTGATTCCCAGCATCCCATATGGTCCCCTGAGCACAGCCAGGGGTAATTCCTGAGTGCAGAGCCAGGAGTAACCCCTGTGCATCACTGGGTGTAACCCAAAAAGCAAAAAAGCAAAAAACCAAAAAATAAAACTCTCTTGCTTCACTAAAGCTACACCCAAGCCATGTCTTCAAGTTCTGCAAGAAGGGAGGAAGGGGTGCGTCACTGGGGGCACCAGGGCTGACTTTGACAGCGAGAGACTGGATCCCAAACGTGCCCTTGCCCCCTGGCCTGGGGTCCGGCCTCCATCCTAGGGCTCTGGGATCCTCACAGCTGGCAGACGAGCAGGTGCACCTGGGTGAGAACTTTTCCCTGGCCGTAACTGCGGGAAGGGGCCGGGGGCGGGGAGGCAGAAAGCAGGGCGGTGGGATGGAGAGACACTGACTCCGCGGGCCAGGACCCTCGCCCTGGAGACCCGAGTCTGGGCTTGAGTTGGCACGGAGGACCTTCTGCTGGGAAGAGCTGCCGCCACCAACCCTGGGCGCCGTTTCCGACCTTTCACAACCACTTACAGATGGGTTCGTGGAGAGAACAAAGCAAGAAGCCAGGCCCGGGGGGTGTTTCTATCCATGACCCAGCAGAGTCCAGGTGGCCCCCAGGAAGGCCCAGGGCTGGGCTGAGCGCCAGGGTGGACGGAACCAACATGGTGGATGTCATCATCATCATCATCATTATCATCATCATGTGTCCACATCTGCCCCGGCCCTGTCCTCCCTGCCCCGGAAGCTCTTCCTGAGGGGTCTCCGTGCCTTGGGATGGTGGCGAGGGGCCGGGGAGGGCCCTGGGGAAGCAGCCTGAAGCCTGTCAGCGAAGAACAGAGGCGCCAGGCGAGGCCTCGAGGCCACGTCCGTCTTGCCTCCTCAGAGGCAGAGGGGCAGTTCCCATGACACCCGCCCTGGCCCACACCCCCAGCTGGGTGCACACAATACAGCCGCTTGTTTGAGACCCCGGCGAGGCCACGGGCCTTCCCCTACCCCGAGAAGGGCCGGAGTGAGCCGGCGCGCGAGGAGCCACTTTCCCACTTTCCCCAACTTCCGGGGTTTCTCCGTCGGGTGGGTGCGTGGGTGCCCTGGCGATCTGGGTGCTCTCGCTCAGAGAGGCTCCCCTTGGGCTCCCTGCTGGTGCTCCAGATTCTAGAGCATCGCTCACACCCCCCACCACTCGCCCCACACGCTGTACAGGGGAGGGAGGCCAAGAGCTGGCGTGAGGACCCCGAGCCAAATGCTCCCCTCGCCCCTGCACACACGGCTGCCCTCCCCGCCCTGCCCCCGTGACTGAGGTCACTGCCAGGCTGTCCGCCTGTCCGGAGGTGTCTCCACCTTCTCCCCGATGGAAAGCCCTGCTGTGCTGTGGTCAGTCGGCTGGTCTAGCTTCATCTCGTTTTGGTTTCTTTGGTTTTTCTTGTTTTCGTGTTTTGATGTGCTCAGGGCTTACTCCTGCTTCTGCACTCCAGGATTACGCCTGTAGGTTCTCGAAGGACCATATGAGGTGCTGAGGACTGAGTCTCTCTCTCTCTCTCTCTCTCTCTCTCTCTCTCATTCTCTTTCTCTCCCCCTTCCTTCCTCCCATCCTTCCCTCCCCCCCCTCTCTCTCTCTCTCTCTCGCCCTCATTCCTTCCTCCCTTCCCTCCTTTCTTTTTTCTTTCCTTTTCTTGTTACTTTTGGTTTTGGGACCACAACCAGTGGTGCTCAGGACTTATTCCTGAGCTGGAACTCTACATTCTGGCTCTACATTCCTAGCAGTGCTCAAGGGATCACATAGGGTGCTGAGGATCAAAGCTTTCTTTCTTTCTTTCTTTCTTTCTTTCTTTCTTTCTTTCTTTCTTCTTCTTTCTTTCTTTCTTTCTTTCTTTCTTTCTTTCTTTCTTTCTTTCTTTCTTTCTTTCTTTCCTTTCTTTCTTTCTTTCTTTCTTTCTTCTTCTTTCTTTCTTTCTTTCTTTCTTTCTTTCTTTCTTTCTTTCTTTCTTTCTTTCTTTCTTTCTTTCTTTCTTTCTTTCTTTCTTTCTTTCTTTCTTTCTTTCTTTCTTCCTCTCTTTCCTTCCTTCCTTCTTCCTGTTCTTATATATTTTGGTTTGGGGGCCATACCTGGCAGTGCTCAGAGCTTACTCCTGCCTCTGACCTCAGGGATCACTCCCGGCGGGTTTAGGAGACCATAAAGGGTGCCAGGGATTGAACCCTTGTTGGCCTTGAGCAAGGTAGGTGTCTTGCCCGCTGTGTGCTATCACTCAGGCCCTAAAGTTCATTTAGACACCGTGATTCACAAAATTGTTTATAATAGAATTTCAGGCATATGATGGTTCAACCTCTACCCCCACCACCTCATGACTCCATCCCTCCATTTGTGACTCAGTTTCCTTCCCAGAACTTCCTGATTCC